>NW_007250894.1:1400-6436 GCF_000164805.1 Carlito syrichta | reverse complement strand
CGGGGGGGGGGGGGGGGGGGGGCTGCACACACAGGACTCCAGCCGGCTTCTGGGGGAGGTGCCTGGCTGACAGCTGGACGGACCTCCTCCCTGGCCTTTCAGGAGAGCGCCCACTGTGCTCAATTAACACCCTCCCGCTAATGGGCTTTGGCCTGGAACTTGGGCTTTGGGGAACTAGGAGCTAGGAGGTGGGGTGGGGGCAAGGTGAAAATGTGTCCTTCCCTTCAACAAAGAGTCGCTTGGCACGCTCATGGTGCCAAGGCCCGTGCTTGGCTGGGGTGACGTGGGGCTGGGTCGGACGGACAGGCGGCCATCCTCCAGCCCCCAACTTGCTCTGGAGCCCAGAAAGGCCTCAGACATGGACTGGCTGTGTCCACACTGCTGGCTGGGGCAGCCTCGGGTTGACCTGCAGGCAGAGAAAGGCAGTTGTGATACGGGAAGCAAAGGCACAGACCCCGGGCGGGAGCTCTCTGCCTGGCCGACTGGAGGTGAGGGTGCAGGAAGGATAACGTGGCACCAGGGAACAACAGGTCTTTCCGCCGTGTTGAGGCGTTCATGTGTTTTACGGGCTTCGACGGAGTATGGTGCTAAGAGGGTAGCTTTTTTTTTTTTTTTTGAGTTGGAGTCTCACTCTGTCGCCCAGGCTGGAGTGCAGTGGCACACTCTCGGCCACCGCCACAACCTCACCTGCTGGGCTCAGGCGATCCTTCTGCCTCAGTCTTCCACATAGCTGGAACCACAGGCGTGTGCCTCCATGCCTGGCTAAGTTTTTGATTTATTACAGAAACGAGGTCTCGCCAAATTGCTCAGGCTGGTCTCGAACCCTGGGCTCAGACAATCCTCTCGCCTCCGCCTCCCAAAGTGCTGGGATGACAAGCATGAGCCCCCGAGTCCGGCTAGAGGGTCGCTTTGGAAGCTAAACAGACCTGGGTTCAAATCCGTGCCTCGGCGGAGAGATCTTGGGCGGGGAGCCACCCTATCTGGTCTTGGCGGCCTCACCTGGAATGGGTGACAGCGGCACCCGCCTCCCAGGAGGCCTGCAACCAGCCCCAGCCCATGGAGACGGCTCCCTCCCGGCCCTCCCTGGTGGGCTCGACCGCCAGGAGGCATCCCAAATCAGCTTGCTGTCTTCTGGGACAAACGACAGCTGAGCGGGCACCAGTGCTGGCTCCTGCTTCCTGGTTCCGTGCGCAGACACGTGATCCCACGTAGCCCACGCGCCCGCCAAGAGGCAACTCATGACTAGGTCTGGGGCCCAGGTCCGCGCCAACAGGTCCGAAGACCAAGGCTTCCCAGCGCCTCCAGCCTGGTGAGCGAGACTTATTCATAGAGAACGTCCCTGCGACACGGGGCGGTGCGCATGGACCACACATCGCCAGTCCTCCTGGGGACGGCAGGACACCCCGCCAAGCCGAGCCACCAAAACCAGCTTGCTCTGCTCCCGGCTCTCCTTCGCCGAAGGACTTCACTGGTGAGCAAGCGATTTCAAGAGCTGTTTCCAGTCAAACGTCCCCTTGATCGCCCCAGCCTCGTTTAACTTGGAAAGCCACTTTCCGAGGGTTTTGGAAAAAAGAGCGGCCACGGCTTAAATCAGAATGTGAGCAGCGTGATCAGAAACGTATGTTCCCATCCCAGAGTCAACCAGAAGTGCTTTCAGAAACGAATGCCTCCAGAATTCCAGCGTTTCAGGGCAAGTCCTGTCATGCCTTGGGCGGGAACGCGTCTTGACGTCAGCCTTCCCTCGCAAACACTGGACTGACCTACCGGGCAGAGCTGAAAATAGCCACGTCTACAAACCTCACGAGAAGGCAATAACATGTTCTTTAGGGACCTGTCTTTTTTGGGGGGAAGAGACTGCGAAGTGTCACGTGGACAAGAGGGTTCTACTTAGTTCAGCTCTCCTCCGTTTGGCCCAGAAACCGAATCCCTCAGTTGCCATTACGACGAACAGACGAATTTCCCCCATAATACATAAATGACCAGCAACCCAGCCACGTGGGACACGGACTCGCGGTTTCAAACCCGGGAACTCCTGGTCTGCAGAAAGAATTGCATTAAGTGAAAGCAAATTCGCTGCATGGATCAGGCGTCATTTGGTTTCCTCTGGGGAGAAACCCAAACAAGAAAACAAAACACAGACTCCAGAAAGGAGGTGATAGGGCAGGAGGGTGTGTGTGTGTGTGTGTGTGTGTGTGTATGTGTGTGTGTGTGTCTGTGTAAGAGGGCATATTCCAAAATACTTGACCCCCTGGCTAAAACTCGAATCAAACCAACTGAAAGTTGAGGTTCTTTCTGGGAATCGGAGGATTCTCTCCCTCCCCTCAGAGACGAGCAGGCTCGAATTATCTGCCCAGGCTGGCCTCTGCTGCTGACAAGGCCGGGCTGCCGCTGGGTTGCGGTGGACGGTGGCCCTGAGAGGGTGACGCCACCTGTGACCTCTGAACGTGGCTGTTTCCCCCTCTCCTTTTCTACCACTCTGCCTGACACCGTCTGCTTCTGGGCTCTGAACTAAGCAGCAGGCAGAGGAGTGCGGCCGCTTCTTTCGCCGGCAGACGGGCCTCGACCCGCAGGGGCCCTTCCGGGAGGTCAGAAAACTTCCAAAGCGCGACCTGCCGTGATGCCGGAGCTAGCCGGGGTCTCCGGCAGGGGCCGCCTGGAAGGACACCACGGCTCTGGGAACGTGCCTGCTAGTTTTCTCACTGCCACGTTTCAGGAGCCTCAGACAATGCTTCACGTCCAGACCTCGAGAGGACGTACCAGCAAGGGGCGGTTTCATCCAAGCTTATTTACAAAGATGAATGCACTCAGAAAGTTGCGGCGACACGCGGCCTGCGGACACTGACCTCTCTAGACATGTCACACTGTCACCCCGGCATGGTGAGCGTTCCTATGATTTTCACTTTTACTTCGTGACGGTCTCTCCTTCGAAAGAAAAGAAACCCCTCAACCTCCCAAGCTATCTTTTAAGTATTCAGTGTCCGTCTTTTGCCCGAAATATACGTCATGCCAGCTACTCCTGATCACATGCACATTTCGGGGGAAGTTTCTCAAAGTTAAGCGGCTGAAAGCCATGAAACTATTTTATTAGCAAATCTATTGTTTTTCCAAGAACTTTAAAACTACAGCGAAAGGGAGGGGGATTTTTCTACCCTTATTCATTTCAAAATGCGCTGAGAAGCGAGACCAGAGTGCGGCTTAGGAAACACAAAAAGCCCCCGCCCTCTTTATGTCATGAAATGCACCCTTTCCCTGCCAGTTGGCCGAGGACAATACGATGAGTTGGAATGCAGAAGAAAGGCAAACAAAACACCTCCTTCTGTCTTCTCGGGGAGTCTTGTTTTCTTAATGGGATTTCGCCCCAGCGAGGTCTTTTTTACAGAGAGGATCTCAATTTGTTCAGGCGGCTGGGCGGCATACCAAAGGAGCTGGTCTCCCTCGCCAAGCGAGTGCTCTTTTTCCTCCCCGTTCCTTCGAAACTTCACGAGAGGGGAGGGGCGGCGTCGCCCAGAAAGTCTGGAGATGACAAAACTGACACACGGGGTAAATACCGGCAAGACCGCCAGGGCAGACCGGAAGGAGCTGTACCCGCCCGGCCACAGCCACAAGCACTTCAGGAAGCCAGCGTGTGGCCCAGTCTCGCACTTGGGCAACCTTCCGGGGCCTCCCGTCCAATCCACATTCCAGGGCTTATTTATGGGAGACGGGTATATTAGCAACAAATGGGTTTATGCAGATATATATGCTCTTGGGGGGGGCCCCGACCGTCCGGAGGGCTCTGCGTTGCACCCCGGGCCGACTCTGGGGCCCCCAGCAAAAGCCTCCCACCTAGAAAGAACCCCAGCCTGGCTCAGAGGAGCCATTTGTGTCCAGCAAATTTCCTTTCCTGGGCGATTTCTCTTTGGAGACGGAGTTTTGCATCCCAATGGGTTCTGTGACACAGAGCCATTTCGCCGGCAACGTCCTGAAATGATACCTAGATTTGTAACACCTATTTGCGTGTTGGACTGATTGGCTCGGCCCTAAGACAAGCATTTAATAACATGCCAGTCAGTCCCCGGCCCTGCCTAAGTGTCCCCTCCGACGGGCTGGCTTAAAGAAAACTGACAGAAATGTTCTTTAATAACTATGGTTTATCCATTTCTTTCAGATAGCAAGTGGCACGTTCTCACCTCATTTGCAGCTTTTAATCCCAAATGGACTTCGCCTTTGAAATATCCTCTTTCTTTCTTTCTTTTCTTTTCTTTTTTTTTCTCCCTGAGGCTGCCACTTGAAAGTTGAAATCTAGCAAGAATGTAATGGTAGGTACCCGCTTTTTGAATTACAGGGTGACTGCCTGAGCTGATCCTAAAAAGCAAGTGTCTTTTTTATACCGCATAAAAGGCTGAAATGTTTACATATCAAAAGGCTATAGGCCAATTTCTGTCAAAATTACACATGAAGTTAAGCAGTACAAGCAATTTATTTAAACACTAGTCATTGTAGAAAAATTCAAAACCATATGCTCTCTTAGCAGTTTTTCACAAATGCATTTGACCCATGACTTGGCTAGACATACAAGCTTCATAATTTACTCTACATTTCAAATCCCCTTGACGTTTAAATAAAAGATGGTCATTAATGAGGTTTACATGAATGAAAACTTTAGAAGCTGATATCGGTTAGCGAGCGGCTTCGGAGCCGTCTGTGCACTCGTTCTAATTTTCAAGTGACTGGCTTTGCTAATCATTTCAAGAGCAAGTTCTTCTGAGAACAAATTAGCGTTATTTGCAGTCCGCGATTTGCAAAAGCAACGCGCAGCCACTTTGAAAGCGACTTTGGTAAACAGCCCGGCGAAAGCGGATTTCTGCAACCCCGAAAACCGAGCTGTGTTTTCCTCCAAGGCCTTTTTCGACGGCCTCGACTCCCCCGGGGCCGCGTTAGCCTTCCCCAACACCTGGGCGCTGTGGCCCTAGGGGCTCGGGTGCTTTCCCGTGGAGCGCTGCCAAACCTCCAGCAAAAAGCGGCCCGTGACACCCCCAGGACCCGCCAGACGCGGG
>NW_007250894.1:0-585 GCF_000164805.1 Carlito syrichta | reverse complement strand
GCGGGCTGGGCCGGCACACTCCTTTGTCTCCGCGAGCAAATGGCAGCGAAGGCGTCCCCGCGCCCACCCCAGCCTCCTCGGCGCACGGGGGACCGAGGCCGAGTCTCGTCACGCGTGAGGGCCGCAAGGGGCCCCGTGGACGCGGGCGGGGGCGCGACCGGCCGATCCCTGAGTTTCCGGGGGGATCATGCGCAAGGCGGCAGCGCTGGGGCTCGACCTCCGACGCTGAGACTGGCCGTGGGGGTCGGGGTGTACAGCGAAGGGCCACGGGCCGCAGAGGAGTTCGCTAAGCCTGATGTCTAAAAAACAGCCGAGTGTCAAGTGGCAGGCGGCGTGGGGGGTGGGGGGCCGTGGAGGAGGCCGTCTCGCACCTTCAAAAAAACGTGGAGACGCTGGAACCTGCGGCTGAAATCCTGGTGCCGCCCTGGCCTGGACACCTTTGCAGAAAAGGACAGGGGGTCGGCCAAGCGCTTGCGGCCCTCCTGCCCCTGCCCGGCTCCCGCAAGAGCCTTCCATGCTCACGCGCGTCGGGCGCACGCCTCGCCCCCCCCACGCGCGGGCGACGGCCCCGCCGACCTGCAGCCT
>NW_007250893.1:166744-192265 GCF_000164805.1 Carlito syrichta | reverse complement strand
CAAGTAATGGAGTTGAGTTGACAGAGATAGAGCTGAATCTGCCAATGCTCAGAATAAAGAAACACTCAAAACACAGGTGCAAGAAAAAACAAGCGTTAGGAGTTCATCATTTCAATTAGGAACCATTGTGGAGCAATGATCTATGGGAACTTGGACTCTGGTAAATGCTAACAAAGTTTTCTTACCTAAATTTTTCATCTTTTAGTACAGTAACTACTGCAATCTCTGGTCACAATATAAAAATTTTAAAAATAATAGGCGTATTTAACCCCTGAAGGCTTGGTTGTACATCTGGTGTCCAGATAGAAAGAATCAGTTGATATGAAGATTGAAACAGAAGATGGGATCTACAGCTTTTGCACTCTTAATTTCAGCACAGCTTGGCACCTCCTTTCCCTCGATTCAGTATCTCACTGCTCATTACCCTCTCAAACCCTTATTACTAAGGCCTCTGGAACTACTCTCTCAAGAAACACACACACACACACACACACACACACACACATACACACACGCATACACACACAAGCAAATCCATCTGATATCCTCCCATTTAAAAAAAAAATTACCTAAATGAAAGAGCATTTTCTTGAGGACACTACCCCCTCTAAAACAGAGTGTGTATGTAATTTGACATAGAAACCAGGACATTTAAAGAGTAAAAGGGGGTACTATTAATAACTATGTCAGGACCACAGGCTTGAATTGGGAATGTTCTTAGCAAACCAATTCATATGGTCACTCTACTTATAGTATTCTTAAGTGGGGGCTATTCATTTTCCTATGATTCACCTCAGTCAACGTTAGAATATAGGGTCAGCACTCCCTATATAGTCCAAAGACAAAACAGAACATTTACACTTCCATGTGAAACCCCAGTTCCTCTGATGCTCAACCTTTCCTGTTACCTTCTCACAACCCTTTCTCCTTCCCATTACTCATTAGTCTCCCAGAAGCTCATTCTTATCAAACTGCAGTGCCTAGTACAATACCTCCCTCTAGTCCCTAGTTGCTACATCTCCTGATTATCCTTTCACTTTTATGATGATCCAACCCCTAGGGGCCATGATTTCTCAATTTCCATTCTGGATTCTGACACCTTGTTCTCCATCAGGAATATCTGTTCACAATTTTCTATATCTTTCTATCTCTCACTCAATATTCTTTTTTTTTAATGAATATAAAGAGTTTATTTTGAAGGGGTCACTATGGATTTATATAATTTTCTTCTTTTCTATGCTTTCAAACGTTTCTTTTTTTTAAAAAAGTATTTATTTATTATAAAGATGTGGGGTTCAATTCAGGGTTAGGAATACTTATTTATGCAAGTTCTTTAACTTCACTGGGACTTGAGGTCTCTATATCCCGCTGCTTCTTTATATTGGCCAGTACCCTAGTAGTATCCTTTAAATAGCTTATTTGATGGTCCATTCCTCCAATTTATTTAATTAAACTCAACTTCTTTGATTAATGTCAACTCCCAAACTGGCAAATTTTTACACTGGCTCAATCCTGTGGTTCCTCCTTTTCAAGATTATATTTGAGTTGTGAGTTCAGCTATAGTTCATTCATTCATTCTTTGCACACGTAGGTGAAGTAAGTTTACAAAGGTGGACAATATGATCCCTATATTTTAGGGAGTAATAAATCAGAAATGATATCCTTTGAAGCAAAATGTGCAAATATGGCTGATGATCCAGAATTTAAAATTATGTTATTCTCTGGAACTTTCTGTCACCATTAATTGTTACTCAGTTACTCACCCATAGGGTGGTTATCTCATGTCATTCATTTATTCAGAAAAGCTAAAGATAGGTATTAATGAATATCTAATATTAGTACTAAATGTCAGATAGTTCATGTTTCATACATAGATAAGCACTGGGTTTGGTAGAGAGATCTTTTAGTTAACCTTCTCAGAACATCCTGGAAATTCAGTTTTCTTTCGAGTGATTCACATTTGACAGTATGTTACTCATAGGACTGGATTTAACTACAGGTCTATATTACTGTGGAAGATGTTTGGCTATTTAGGAGAGAATATATTATGATAGTTATGAATATGGGCTTTCTAAAACTTAAAACATGTGTCTGACACCATCTAGTTCTGACACTGTGGGAATCCAAACAAGTTAATAATGTCCCCAAGCTTCAATTTCTTCATGTGAAAAAAATGGGGATATTGCCTCTGTTAAAATGACCATTGGTGTTAAATGAAATAATGTATGTAATATGCTTACCATGGTGCCTGTCACAAAATAAGTGCATATAGGGTTTCCCTAGTCCTTCTGATTCTCCAACTTTGTTGAGATGAGTTATATCATCAGTCTATAATGCTATAGCTTCTGCATATGGATTTATTTCTCAATAATAGTATACTTAAAAAAAACAGTTTTCCAATGTAGCAGTTTCTGGAATATAGTTTACAGAACTTTTAGTGATATTCTCGGTCTACTTTGTGGAACTTTCCCAGGTGTCTAGTACCTCACAATGACATCAAGTTTTAAAACCTTTTTTGAAACTTGAGCACAGATGCTGGGGGAGAAATACTGTTGGTGTTAGTCTCTTCTTCATCTATGATGTCGTGAAACAGTTCAGAATGCCACAAGAAGTTCTATACTAAACTAACCTTTTTTTAAACCACAAGTCATGAAAATTGAGGGAGGTGACATTTGACTTTACTACCTATAAATGACCTTTCTTTGATTCAATTCCCTTTCCTGTAGTACACATCTTTCAGTGTTATCAAACAGAAAATGACTCCCCAGTTCTATCCCTATATGACTCTCGATTCCCTAGGTTGACATCATCTGGGTGGAATAAAAAAGGGGAAGGTGAAATCCCTGAATTATTTACTTTCTGTTGCTATTGTGTTCTTTTTCTTCTTCTTTATTTTATTTTATTTTAGCCTATATAGGATTGTTTAAGCAATTGACTAGACTTTGCTGTACTATGAAATAATTTTGGTTTACAACGAGTTGAAGCATCTCACAAACACTGGAAATGTGCTTCCATAAGCTTCTCACAGGATTAAAAAGACAGGATCATACTGCTACTGGCACTGATTTAACCACCAAATGTTTCCCTTGAGATGCAACCTGTCATCACTCTGCTTCAGAGTACGGATCTCTCTCACAGAACCCATCTTTTGATATCACAGATCTTCAGGCTAGTTTATCGTATTTTCACCTCCCAATTCTAAAGTCAAATGATCATTTTGGTTTCCCTTTTTGTCTCTGGCAAAATAAGTTTCTCCCGTATTTAGCTGCTAAAAAATATACTAAATTATCCTGTATCTAAGTCCATGCTCACTAGACAATGTTGTCTCCTTTGTTATCCTCTTTTGATAAGGTATGTCTTCACAAAGTTGAATCATATCTTTTTTTCATTTCTCATATTACACTTTATCTAGGGTTCGTATAACTTCACTATACATTTTGTGTTCTAAATTTTGTTTCCTTTGATAAATGTTCTTCCCAGTGCCTCTTAAGAGTTGATTTTTTAACATCACCACTTGATCTAGCTCAAAGTTCCTTCATTTTTGCATTAATGGAACTCATTTCCTCAAACGCTGAACATACGTACATTTTAAAAGCAACTACGATGGATGTTAATGATGTCTTTAAAAATGTGTGCATACATTTTTATCCAGAAATCTCTTCAGTCCTCACCCCACTGGTCTAAGTTTAATTCCCACGATTTATAATTCTCATTTGGAATAGAGATAGCTTATTATCTGCTCTACATCAAAACGTGCTCTCTAGAAGAAATGTGATATTATTCTATCAAAGTGTGAATTTAAGTCATATTGTTACCTTTTCTAGGGACATGGGCATTTGCACAAGAGCCTTATCTCTCATTGCAAAGTGATATTCAAGAATCGTTAAAAGATACTATTGATCAAGCTAGATGGAATGAGAAGACCCCCTACCACGTGGGACTTATATGCCAGGTGAACAGACCCAGACTATCAGTGTACACAAGGAGGCAAAATCGGATGATGTTAAAATACTTTACTTATGAACTGGATTTGGTATCTCAGACTGTTTTCTTTGAAACTATGGTTCCATTTCTGGCTTTCTTGATTCTTCATAGTGCCAATCTAGGTCAACAGGAGCAAGTGAGACTATTGTTCCACATCCCTCTTAAAAAGAGAACACTACTTCAAAGACAAGAACAACACCTGACAAAAATTTAAAAAGTCATCAGTTTTAAAACATTATCCCTGTGTATGCTAATCTTATTTTTTTCACTGAATCGTTATTTTAGGGCACCTGTTCTGGGTGATTATGTTCTACATCTAGCACAATAAACCTACCTAAATAAAACATTAATATACAATTAGGTTCTAAAAATTTCTTCTTCTTTGATATTAGGAAAGAATCACAATTTTCCAAACCGTTCCCTCATCCTCTGCTAAACAAAACCAAACATTAAATATATGGAGTAAATTCCTTGAGCAAACAAAAATGAGATTTTATCGAAATTCTTTTAAAGGGTACTTAGGGTTTTTAAATCGAAAATAGATAAACCAGCCAAAGAAAACAAAACCAATACTCTATAATGCGCCTTTTTAGCTACACTGCTTTGTAAAAGTTTTTGCTAATTGCACTCCATGGTTATAAAATTAAACCTACTGCATTCCTTGATAATCACCCTGGTTCATGAGCTGTCAGGTGATAACATGAGATTATTTGTTTATGAAACATAGGGGTCACATACATGTATTTAATTCAAAATTGCATTTTATATATAATTTTAACCATTTTAATGTTATATTAGCAATATAACTTTATTTTACAATGTCTACCAAGACGTTTACATCCTTCATATGGACCATAAACCAGAGCTGAGCTGTTAAAGATATTTGTAATATGACTTAAGAACCAAGATCTGGACAAATTCTTTTTGGAATCAGAATGCATCTTTGAACTCTGACCCTTTTTGTCCCTTGAACATAGGGTTTAATACATGAAAGCTAAGTGAGTATGTAGTTTCCTCTATATTCATTAATTCGAGAAATGTTTGAATACCAACTCATGAAAAACACTGTGTTAGTTCTGAGAAAACAATTATTAACAGGACAGTCATAATCCTTGCCCTTAAAAAGATTATATATTCTAGTAGGAAAAACTGATTTTATGTAAAAACGCAACATATAAATAAAATATTTACAAACTGTGTTAGGAAGAAAGCATGCAAGGTGCTAAGACAGCAGCTAAGGGGCCAGGTAGGATGGGACAGAAAGGATGAGAAAGAGCCAGCTGCATGAAAAATGGTAGGAGTGAGGGATATTTTCTTCCCGCCGGTTCACCTCCTCCCCAAAGTGGAAATTTAACTCAAAAGTTGGGTACAGTGGCCAAAGAACATGGTACTCTCCTTTCCTGGTGGGATGTTTTCAAGCACAGGATAGTTATATGTACTTTTATAAATGTGTACAATGCAGTTATGGTGAAGAGCAGAAATAAATGCATCCTCTTGCCACCATTAAAACAGAGATTTCAAAGAAACTTTGAGCAAACTGAGTCACTACAGTGTGTACAAGTGTTCTTGGTTTCACTGTGAGTTTCAGGACTATAGACTCAGGACTACAGTCATGAAACAGAATTCCAATCAATATTACTATAAAAACACAAACTTGACTTCTCTGGATGTGTTAGATACACCATGCTCTGCAAATGAGAGAGGAACATGGGATGTTAAAAACAGGGAAGTGTTTGCCACGATGGTCTCACAGGTGGTTCTGAGCTCTTCACAGTTCTAAAATCGGGATCCAATGTTTCCTCCCCTAATCTCCCATTTATGGGGAGACAGGGTGACAGAATGGAGACTATCAGAAGGCTTAGCCACTAGAGGGGGAAAGTGTGCCTCTGGTGCCTAGGGAGCCAATGAAAGTTAACTCCTGGAAAGGACAAGCTTCAAGAGAGCTAAATTAAGCTCCAAGAAGCCAGGGCAAGGACTATATCTGGGATAGTTCTGGGAAACCTGAGGATGTATCTTGAAGACTTCACAATGGATCCTCTTCTACGGAACAATTAAATTGCTTTAACTCTCAAGAGAGTTCATCTTAATTTTAAGTATCTCTTAATTCATCTTTTCTAGGGATCGCTATAACTTTCCAGAGAGCTAAATACTCAGGCTTAGTTTTTAGGACATATTTATGACAATTTAGAGAAGTTATGTTACCCTTTATGATTGACTATTTGTGCATTATGAACAACATTCCCAAATCTGAGGAAATTTAAGCTGAAAATATTTGCTGTCTATTGGGAAGATTAGAATGACTTATAGGTTCTCTGTTCAGTCCTTCCCAAATACGACTTCAGAAAAACTAATTTTCTTTAGATAACTGGCAGTTAAATTAAACAAACAAAAATATCTGCTTTACCAATATAGAACTCACAGGAACTGCAAGTTTTCTTAGAACAATTAGAAAGTTGTTGCAAGTTTGAGCCCCAATAATTTCTCTCCAATGAAATCTGTCAATCTTGTTTGCTGTATTACACAAACTATCATTAAAAACAACTGAGTATTATTATTGTTTAATTGTTTAATAATACAATGTTTGGGAAAAATTTAAATTACTTCACTATAAAATCAAAATACAGCATTATACCATTTACATTGTATTCATTATTTAGCGCATTTCAACACCAATATATTCCTTCCCCACACCAAAATCTAAAGAAAAGATGGTATCCAAAATTTCCCTTAGAGTGGTGCTTAAGATAGTTGATGATTTAATTTTCAATATATTATTTCTCTTTCCCCAGTAGAAAACAAACAAACAAACAACAACAAAAACTCAAAACAAAAGCCAAAAGACCTCAGCAACTATTTCTGGAATATTGAAAGGAGTAGGAGAAGTATGGTGCCCGCTTCTCCTTTTACAGCATTGATTTTCTTCACAATCTGTGATAGGGTTTCTCAGAAATGCTGTTTGGCAGCCCTGATAATTTCATGTGTTTTCAAACTTCAGTCACCCAGACTGCACAGTTCACTATTTTCAGCTCCTTTCGTTTTACGTTTCCCTTTAATTATAGAAGTCTCTATCCCCTCTTTTTTGCAAATGTGGTCAAGAAAGATACTAAACGCTGCTATTTGTCGACAGAATATGCATGTTTTATTCGTGCAGATTCTCCCAAGTCCCTTCCCAATAAAGCCGTGATTGACACTGACAAGCAATGGCACGGCAAGGGGAGCAACTTTTTGGACCCCTCATCCATCCATTCCTTAGGACTTTGGGGGATGAGCAACATACCCAGGGTAAAAAAAAAGGACAAAAAAAAAGTACACCCTCTAATTTTAAACTTGCACCATAAAGCACTTTCACCAGAGTCAGAGCCGAACTTCTTCTGGGACCCGCATCCTTCCCAGCCCATCCCGAGGACCCCTCTCTGGCTTCCCACCCGGGTCCACCGGGCGCCCCCTTAAGCAACTGCACCGCGGAACCCCCCCGCGGACTCGAGGGGGGCAGGGAGGGGGAAGCGCGGGTCTCCGCGCACACCCCGACCCGGAGCTCCCTTCCCCCGCCTCGCCGCAAGCCCCACCTGGAAAGAAAACTTCCCGCGACCGACTCAAGCCTCCCCAGTCAATCCCTCCTTCCCCGCGACAGACAACGTGGGATTTGCTGGGACGCGCGAGGTGGTGGGGGGTGGGGGAGGGGCGGTGGCGGGGATCCAGGGGAGGGCGGGAGGAGGAAGGGGGCGGGGACGACAGGGGCACCCTCGGAGGCGGGTTACCTGGCCCCCTTAGGAGGTTGGGTCCGCCGGCCGGGACCGCCGGAAGGTGGCGGGAGCGGGGAGCGGGGGGCGGAGGGAAGGGAGCGGGAGACGGGGGAGGGCGCGCGTCGCGGAGTCGCCGGGGCTGTACTTGTCCTGTAATCGATTGCCGAGCGGCCGAGCGCGCAGACCCACGCGCACACGCGCCCGCCGGGCCTCCGGGCGGCCGAGCGAGCGCGCGCACACACTCATACTCCCACATTCCTCCTCACACCCGCACGCACGCACGCACGGGCGCTCGGCCCCGCACACGCACGCACGCGCGCACGCCCGCGCCCGGGACCCCGCCGCCGCCTGCTCGCCAGCCTTCAGCCTGGCGGGCGTCTGCGCGAGGCCGGCCGGCGCGGGAGATGTGCTCTGGCGCCGTGGGATCGGTTTCTCGGGGTTTGACCAGCTGTCCCGGGCTAACCCTACTCCTCGCTGAAGGTGGAGGAAGTAAAAACAGGATTACCCTTAGCCACAGAGCCACTGCCTTAGTTTCCACCTTCAACTGCAATGCACAAGCACACGTTAGGCACGGGGAAGAAAGAGAGAGAGAGAGAGGACACCGTAACAGTAAACACAAACAAAAGGGTGATGGGACTGATTTACTGCAGGCACTGCTGAGGTAAGTCTCCGCTTGGCTTCTGCGTGGGGAAGAGCAGCGCTCGTGTTATTTGTCTTCTGGTTCCTAGGGGGTCTCGCAAGAGTGAGATGCTCGGCGGGTTTGGGGGGGTGTTTTCAAAGTTCAATGCGATGCTCTGGCGTCTCGTTTTGCACGGGGGGTGTGAGCCAATGACTTGTTGCTGTTCGCCAGGGAGGGTATGGACGTGGATGTAGGTGTTTGTCTCTGGGAGGGGATGGGTCGCGGCCGTGAGGAGGGGTCGTGGTTTCTGGAGAGGAACGCCCGGGGCAGGGGGGGCGGGTGGAGGATCAAGTCCTCTGCCTCGAGGAATCGCCCCCCACCCCCGCGCGCCCCCTCCTTGGAGTCTGTTATCTGGGTTGTTCCTCGGTGAATCCGTTCTCCTCACTTGGAGCTATCGCGTGCGGATGGGGGACTTGTTTGGCTTTGTTTTCACTTGAGTTCCGGGGAGGAAGATTGGGCAGCCTGGAATACGTTGCAGCTGTCCACATAGAAAGGTGGTATCCAGAACCTGTTGGGATTAGAAAAAGGAAAGGAAAACAAACAAACAAACAAACAAAACCCTGATAGGACACATGTAAAAAGGCAGCAGTAAAATCACTTTGACAGGTTCTCGTATGGGCAAGAGAAATGGAATTAAGAATGATTGATTTATTTAAAAAAATTTTTTTTTGCCAAGTGCCACAAACAGTCCTGCGAAGATGACCAAGGTTCCTCGCTGGGTTCTGCCTGACTGTCCCTACCCTCAACCGGGCTCCAGCCCCCCCACCGCCCCCACCCCGCCTTATTTCAGTTTTCGTGTCTTAGCTTTTGGTCGATTCTTAAGGAACCAGTGGATCAAGTTTTTTCTCTTGTTAATCGCATTGTTGTAGCACTGACCTCTCTCTTTCTCTCTCTCTCTTTTCCTCTTTCCTGAAAGTACGTGGTGCCATTCCTGAGTGATTTTTCCTACTAGACCATCTCCTAGGGACGAGGGGAAGGGGCAGAAGGAGGAGGAGGACAAGGAAGCGAGGTGTTCCTTCTCTCTCATTTCTTGGTTTTATCAGCTGATCTGTTTGCTGAATTTGGGCCTGGAATGACCCACCTGTAAAGTGCTTTTCCTTCCTCCTTGCCTTGAACTCTGCAGGGGGCTTAGCTTGGAGGGGGCCAGGGAGGGAAAGAGAGAAGGGGAAACACACACAACAAACTTCTTTCTCCCTCTGTTTATCTTCTGCCCGACGTTGTCACCTCGTCTTGGAGGAGTTAGAAGAAGCTGAGCTCTCCCGACAGAGCTGGAAATGGTGATCAATCTTTTTTAATCAAAGGACAATTTCTTTTGTATGTACATTTCGTTTCTCTTTCTCCTTTTCTTTCTTTCCTTCTAGGAGGGTTAATAACCATTTCATTGATGGGGCAGACGTCTTTGGCTTCTTCCTGACGTTTCTTTCTTTTTAATATGTGTGTGTTAAATGTGTACATTTTTAAAGAGATAAACTCATTTGCAAAATATTCGAAGCAACTGCTCCCCTTTTATACTTTACTGATCCCTTTCTTTAAAGGCTTATGTAATCATAATTTGAAAGAATTTGATAACAGTAGAGCATGTTGAAATTTAAGTGCTATGTGGTGACTGAGTTGGGAATTTGATCTGATTATTCCATAAAGAAAGAAAGAAAAGATTTTGGGGGGTGGTAGGGAGGGTGGTGGTGAAGAAGGGGAGGGGAGGAAGAAGGGAAGTAGTTTTGGAGACAAGAAGTGAAGCTGCCTGTTTTCCAGTAAGTAATGGAGAAATTCCAGGAGCCAGGGCTAAATATACTTGGCGATCAATACAGAAATGGCTCATTGTGAATAATTTAGATCCTGGTGCAGTGAGAGTTTTGAAACTAAAGGCAAAAAGGACCAAGACCAAAGGGGGTGGGAAGTAAAATCTCCTCAGGACTTGTCAATTCTTAAACTTTTCCCCCCTCACAGGATATAGTTGGATTATCGATCTTTTCATTATGTGAATCAAAGCTAAGGGGTGTCCTCTCATACAATTTACTTTTTTTTCAATTAAGTTCTGTTTTTGTCATTGGTGCATACAAATAATTCCCCAAACTTTAAAGAAAAGTTATTCCCTCCTGTGCAGCCAAGGTTTATGAAATTTTCAAAATCAGAATGTATTAAGTAGGCTTGGCATTTGTATCCAAGCATGGTCTGGCAGAAAATTAAGGTTACATTGAACATGTGCTTACCTAGAACTTGGAGTTGGCTAAAATGTCAATACAAGTCAGGGAGTTGGCCAACTGCTGCAGAAATCCTTTGAGATACAGTTGGGCACTAAGTTTTTTTGTTTTGTTTTGTTTTCTTATGTTTGTTTGTCCTCCCCCTCCCTATTAAAACATGATGAACCAACTTGCAACAATTGTGAATAGAGCTATCTGTATACTGGGGATGTCCTCAAACTGCTGTGTGATTGTGGGAAGTAGTGGATGGTAAAATACTTAAATCCCAGTTAAAGGTGGCACATTTGAGGTATACCCTCTATTTTTTTTCTTTAAACCAAGTAAATTTTGATTAACAGAGCCATTCCTTTCTTGCCATAGCCTATCTCACAGCACACTTATCTTTCCTATCCTATCTCCAGCAGGAATCAGATCATTTGCAGAAAGAGTTCAGTGACTTGCAAATGAGCACATACAGTACACTGTAGTATGTGTCTTGGGCATAGGTTGCAGTAGCAGCATGGACTAACTGCTTGGGGCTTCAAATAAGTTAAGAATTTAATGGCAGATACTCAAAGGAATCATTGTATTAAGGCTGTAATCTTTTGTTTTGCAGCGTTGCACTTTGACTATGGAAACAGAGGCTATTGATGACTATATAACGTGTAAGTATCATTTTATTTATTTATTTATTTATTTATTTATTTTTCACCAATATACTTTATTCAGAATAAACATTACTTAACATCTTTGTTGTTTTGTAGCCTTTAAAAGTATTTCTCTTAAACCAGGTGAAGTGGCGACCAAAGTGAGGCCCAAACTTTACATGCACAGTGACCATTTGTATACCGAACTCTGAATTATACCCCACAACTTTATTTATTTATTTTTTATTTATAATCAGTATTTTTTATTTTGATATTGTGGGGTACAGTCAAGGGTTAGGTATACAAATATGCTTCATTCAGGCCCCCTTGTTGATAATTGGTGTCTTCCCGTCTCCAGACAGATGTTTACTACTATTAGTCCCATCTCCCCCCCATAGTTTCCCAACACTGTCAGTCATTTTCTTATAGTAGTACATTGGATGATCAAGATCCACTATGAGTGAGAATATGTGGTACTCAGATCTTTGTTTCTGTGAGAGGTCACTTAGTATTATAGACTCTAGCTCCATCCAGGTTGCTGCAAAATTCATGATTTTGTTCTTTTTTATGGCTGCATAGTATTCCATCATGTATATGTACCACATTTTTTAAATCCAGTCCTCTTTTGATGGACAGCGTGGTTGGTTCCAGGTTCTTGCTATTGTGAACAATGCTGCAATAAACATTCGCGTGCAGGTATCTTTTTTATAGTGATTTGAGTTCTTCAGCGTATATTCCCGGTAGGGGGATTGCAGGGTCATATGGGAGGTTGATGTTTAGAGCTTTTAGGAATAGCCACACTGCTTTCCACAAAGGTTGCACTAGTTTACATTCCTACCAACAGTGTAGAAGTGTTCCCTTTTCGCCACACCCTCTCCCAGCAGCTGTTATTTTTTGAGTTGTTGATAATTGCCATTCTGACTGGGGTTAGGTGGTATCTCAGTGTGGTTTTGATTTGCATCTCCCTGATGATTAATGAGGTTGAGCATTTCTTCATGTGTCTGTTGGCTGCTCAGATGTCTTACTTTGTGAAGTGTCTGTTCATATCTTTTGCCCATTTTATAATGGGGTTGTTTGTTTTTTTCTTTTCAGCACATTTGAGTTCCTTGTAGATCCAGGATGTTAAGCCTTTGTCAGACCTGGAGTTGGCAAATACTTTTTCCCAGTCTGTAGGCTGTCTCCTTGCTTTCTTGATGGTTTCTTTGGCTTTGCAGAAGCTTGTCAGTTTAATGAGGTCCCACTTGTCTATCTTATCCCTTATGGCCTGTGGCTTTCGAGTTTTGTTCAGGAATTGGATGCCAGTTCCAATTTCCATGAGGGTATGTCCTTCACTTTCTAAGCTTCTTATGGTTTGAGGTTTTATATTTAGGTCCCTGATCCATTTGGAGTTAATTTTTGTGTATGGGGATAGATGTGGGGTCCTGTTTCAATCTTCTGCATGTGGTCAGCCAGTTTTCCCAGCACCGTTTACTGAATAGGTTCTCCACTCCCCAGTGGTAGGTGGTGGAGGGTTTGTCGAAGATGAGTTGGTTGAGAAATTGAGGTCTTGCCTCTGGAATCTCAATTCTATTCCATTGGTCTATATGCCTGTTCCTATACCAATACCAAGCTGTTTTGATGATTGTAGCTTTATGGTAAAGTTTGAAGTCTGGTAATGTGATACCACCTACTTTATTTTTTTTGCTGAGGATTGTTCTGGCAATTCTTGGTCATTTGTGTTTCCATATGAATTCCTTTGTTGTTTTTCTAGGTCTGAGAAGAATGTTGCTGGTAATTTGATAGGTATTGCATTGAATCTGTAGATTGCCTTAGGTGAGATGGACATCTGCACAACGTTGATTCTTCCAATCCATGAGCTTGGGATATTTTTCTACTTGTTTGTGTCATCTTTGATTTCTTTGAGCAGAGTTTTGTAGTTTTCCTTGTAAAGGTCTTTCACGTCTCTGGTTAGGAAGATGCCAAGGTATTTCATTTTTTTTGTGACTATTTTTAATGGAATTGTGTTTCTTATTTGGGTTTCTGTTTGTTTATTATTGGTGTAAAGAAATGTGATTGTCTTTTGCACATTTATTTTATATCCTGAGACTTTGCCGAAGGCCTTTATCAGTGTAAGGAGGTTTTTGACAGATTTTCTTGGGTTTTCAAGGTATACAATCATGTCATCTGCAAAGAGAGATAACTTGACTTCCTCTTTTCCTATTTGGATACCCCTGATTGCCTTCTCTTCTCTGATCACTCTAGCCAGGACTTCCAGTACTATATTGAATTGGAGGGGTGAGAGTGGGCATCCTTGTCTAGTTCCAGTTTTCAGGGGAAATGGTTCCAATTTTTGTTCATTTAGGAGTATGCTGCCTGTGAGTTTCTTGTAGATGGCTTTTACTACTTTGAGGTATGTTTCCTGTATGCCTAGATGTTCAAGGGTTTTTATCAAGAAGGGGTGCTGGATTTTATCAAAAGCTTTTTCTGCATCTAATGATATAATCATGTGGTCTTTGTTTTGACATCTGTTGATGTATTTAATTACATTTATTGTTTTAAGAATGTTGAACCAGCCTTGTGTCCCAGGGATGAATCGTACTTGGTCACAATGAATGACTTTTGAGATGTGTTGTTGAATCTCGTTTGCTAGGATCTTGTTAAGAATTTTAGCATCTATGTTCATCAAAGATATTGCCCTATAGTTCTCTTTTTTTGTTGGATCTTTACCTGGCTTGGGTATCAATGTGATGTTAGGTTCATAAAATGATTTGGGGAGGGTTCCGTCTTTCTCAATTGCCTGAAATAGCTTCAGTAGGATTGGAATCAGTTCCTCCTTAAATGTCTTGCAGAATTCTGCTGGAAAGCCATCTGATCCGGGGCTTTTTTTTTTGTAGGTAGTTTTCTTATTACATAGTCAATTTCCTTGATTGTTATTGGTCTATTTAGGGTCTCAATTTCTTCTTGTTTCAACCTAGGCAGCTTGTGTGATGACAGAAAGTCCTCTATTTCCTTGAGGTTTTCAAGTTTTTTTCCATACAAGTGTACATAGTATTCTCTGATGATCTTTTGTATTTCTTCAGGGTCAGATGTGACTTCATCTTTTGTGTTTCAGATTGTGCTTATTTGGGTTTTTTCTTTCTTTTTCTTGGTCAGTCTAGCTAGGGTACCATTGATCTTGTTTATCCTTTCAAAGAACCAGCTTTTTGTTTCATTGATTTTTTGTATTGTCTTTTTGTCTTCTATGTCCTGGATTTGGGCTTTTATTTTGGTGATCTGGATTCTTCTGCTGAAATTAGAGTTTTTTTAATCTTACTTTTCAGCTTCCTTAGGTGGCTTGTTAGGCTATTAATTTGTGCTCCTTCCAATTTCTTCATGTGTGTTTGTAGGGATATAAATTCCCCTCTTACTACAGCTTTTAAGGCGTCCCAGAGATTTTGGTAAGATGCTTCATTTTCATTTGTTTCCAGGTATCTTTTGATCTCCATTTTGATTTCATCATTGATCCAGGAGTTGTTTAGCATCATGCTGTTTAGTGTCGATGTCTTTGTGGGTTTTGGGGGGACCTTGTTGGTGTCAATGTTTATTTTTATTCCGCTGTGGTCCGAGAAAGTGCATGGTAGAATTTCGGTCTTTTGAAATTTGCTTATGCTTGATTTATGGCCGAGAATGTGGTTGATCTTGGAATATGTCCCGTGCGGTGATGAGTAGAATGTGTATTCTGTGGCCTTTGGAGGGAGTGTTCTGTAGGTATCAATTAAGTCCATTTGTTCCAGAGTCACATTGAGGTCCCGAAACTCGTTGCTGATTTTTTGTCTCGATGATCTGTTGAGGGTTGTGAGTGGGGTATTAAAGTCCCCAGTTATGATGGTGTTAGAATCCATATCTTTCTTTAGTTTTCCTAGGAGTTGCTTTGTAATAGTTGGTGCATCTATATTAGGTGCATATATGTTTAGGATAGATATTTCTTGTTGATGGAGTGAGCCTTTTATCATTATGTAGTGGCCCTCTGTATCTTTTTAACTTTTTGATAGCTTAAGTGGTATTTTGTCTGAAATTAGGATTGCGACTCCTCCTTTCTTTTGTGTTCCATTCGTCTGGAAATTTGTATCCCATCCTCTTACTTTGAGTCTGTGCATGTCCTTTCTAGTGAGATGGGTCTCTTGAAGGCAGTATATTGTTGCCTGGTGATATTTTATCCATTTTGCCATTTTATGTCTTTTCAGTGGTGCATTTAGTCCATTCACATTCAGGCTAATTATTGAAATGTGAGAGTTCATCCCTAACATATAGTTCTTTTAGAGTTGTTCTTCCACTTGGTTTATTGTTTTTCTTTTGTTTTTGAGGTTGGTTCATATGTATCTTATTCTTTTTCCTGTACTCTTGTGAAAAATGTTGCTCTTTTTTCCCCCTTTTCTTCTGTATTTAGTACTTTCTTAAGTATTTCATGTAGAGGTGGTTTGGTGGCAGCATAGGTTCTTAGGGATGGATATCTGGGAAAGATTTTAATTCTCCCTCGCTGATGAAGCTTAATCTGACTGGGTAGGTTATTCTTGGTTGAAATTGTTTATCTTTTAGGACTTTGAAGATAGGGCTCCAAGCTCTCCTAGCATGCAGGGTTTCTGTAGATAAATCTGCTGCTATTCTAATTGGTTTTCCATGGTAGGTTATCTGACCTTTTTCTCTTGCTGCCTTTAGGATTTTTTCTTTTATGCCTACTTTGTTTAGGCAAATTATTATGTGTCTAGGAATTGGTTTTCTCATTTGTTATCTTGTAGGGGTTCTCTGGATCTCTTGTGTTTGAGTTTTTGCATCATTGATTAGATAAGGGAAATTTTCTTGAATGATCTCATGGAAGGTTTGTTCCAATGTGGTCTCTGTCTCTTTTTCTGCCTCAGGCAGACCAATTACCCTTAGGTTAGGCCTCTTGAGGTAATCGCTCATCTCTTGGAGGTTTTGTTCTGTCTTTTTGAGCTTGTTTTCTGTGTTTTTGAGAGTTTGGGTTATTTCTATATTTTGGTCCTCAAGCTCTGAGATTCTTTCTTCTGCTTGGGTAATTCTGCTTTCCATGCTTATCAGTTTATTGTTTATTTCATTCACAGTATTCTTTATTACTGTTATCTCATATATCAGCTCCTTTCTAGTTTCTTCTTGAGTCTCTTCAATTCTTTTTAATCTCTCCATTAATGTCTTGATATCTAGGGTTATATTTTGAGACCATTCATTCTGGGTGGGGCTCTTCGTTGTTTGCATTCCAAAGTCAGTTTCTCAGTGTCTGCCCTCCCAGGAGTCTGGGATAGACCCATATTCTTCTTTTGGTTTTTCTTCATTTGTCTGGATTTTTCTCTCTGGTCCCTTAGTGGATCAAGTTCCTGAGATCTAATCTCCAGCTTCTCTCCTCTGTTTCTATTGCAGGTAGTTAGCATGTTGCCTAGGAGATCTGTAATACTAGTGTCTATTCAGTGTAGGGGAGGGGCTTTGTCTCCTGTTAATGACATCACCGTGGGAACCAAGGTGGAGGCTCTGCTAGGTGGGCAGGGTGATTTGATGTAAATATGCCTTGAAAATGGCGGAGGTGGTGGTTTTACTTTCACTTTTAGGGGGTTCCTGTGAGTCTCTAGGTGGGACCAGCTTCACAGCTGGGCGCTGGATCTGGGGTGCCTCCAGCCAGCTGGGGTGGAGGACAGGGTTGGGCGTTTTCTCCTCTGGAGCTGGAAGCCTGTGATCGGCACCTTACGCCAGCTTGGGGTTCTGCCCCCTTACACAGGCTTGTGGTCACCCATGCTGAGTGCCTCAGCCAGTGTTGGCCAGGGGCTTCGATCTCCAAAGCTCCAGAGGGCAGGTGGTGGCTCTGGGTCCCTCCCAGGGCACTTTAGCCAGAAATGGGACCGGTATCTCTAAGGGGCGGGCACTCAGAGCCTCCCTGCGTGACCGGCAGCTTCGCGCTGGTTGCTGGTCTCCATGATGTGGTGGGGGATGGATCTGGGGTCTGTGATTTGAATTCCCTAGCCCGTCGGAATCACATATAGTGGAGCAGCTGCAGTCTGGTGGCAATGTCTGGCCCTGCGTGGGACCAAAATTTCCCAAGCCTTGTACCAGTGCGGCTGGAGGGTGCAGGAAGAAAAGTAATAGTCTTTTTGGGAAACTCATGTTTGGAGAATCTCAGGGATCCATCTATGCGGTCAACATCTTCAACGTATCATTTTCATTAATTTGCTATTGCTGATAAAGTTACCTTTATATTACCTGTGTTTTAATTCCTGAATTATGAGATTTTATTAAGAATTCTGTATTCTTGGTTTATGTCTTTTGACAATTCTACCTTGAAATGAGTTTGAGAAAATAATAGCACAGAAATGAAATAAGAAGGAAATATAGAAATATACTTACTAAGCTAAGGATAATATTTAAATCAATAGTAGCTGAACAGATCAATGCTTTCCTACTTATTTCTTTCATTTACTTTAAGTCTAGAATATATCAGGTTTCATATATGTCTACTAATATGGTGTGTACTAAACATCTACTACACTGTAACCTAATTTTTCAGACACATAATATGAAAGAGCATTAGATTCCCTAAGTTGTTATTTTTTTATAGCCAACTCTTTTCAAACCTCTCTGATAGCCAACACTGAGAGTCAGCATTTTGGAAAATGCTCATTATAAATACTGTATGCTTAATAGTTAAGTTGGATGTTAAAAGAAAACTTATTTTTTTTTTTACTAAAAGATACTTTAGAAATCAACAACTTCATTTCCTTTTATTGTACACATTAGAGTATTGAGATAAAGTTTTGTTAATTTTTTTATCATCAATTGATTGTGGCTTTTTTTCATTTCATTCATTTAAGTATATATTCCTAAATGATATTTCTTTATAGTTTCCTTTAAGGGAAAAATGTATGACCTTATAATATTAAGGCTATGGATGCCACTGCACATATGAAACAAAGTAATTATATTGTATGTGACAGTGAATAGAGACCAAAAAATTTTATTTTGTGAAAGCAGGTGACAATGAGCTTTCACCTGAAAGAGAGCACTCCGATATGGCAGTTGACCTCTCCTCAAGCACACCCAATGGACAGCATGCCTCACCAAGTCACATGACAAGCAGTAAGTCTTCATTTTATGATTTTTTTTGCCTATTTCTCTAGTGACACACTTGAATTTGTTAGGTCTGTGGGGTCCTCTCAAATTGTGGCGTAGCAACTGCTATAGGTTTTGCTAACGAAAGAACAACACAGATTTATTCCTGTTCATTCTAGTGTTATAAAATATGAATCTGCTTACTAGTCTGAACTATCCCATGGTGGCATTTGGGAGCTGGTGCTTACCTGTATCAGGTAAGAAAGGTTAGAATTTGCTGGTTATTGTTTTGACTTGCCAGGTTTATGACTGGATTTTTTTGTTGTTGTTGGATAAAAATATGGAAACATATCACTTCCAAAAAACTCTTCACCTTAAAGTAATTTAATATTGCCTTGGTACAAAGCTAAATTATCAGTGGTAGAATCGCAGTGTTACTTACTTTTTTTTTTTTTAATATGTGAAAGTTTCTCCTCCAAAGCAGTGGAACTGAAGTGTAATTGAAAAATTTATGGAACTCATTTACATTTGTTTCTCTAATGAAGTTGAAAGTATTTTGTTTTAGATTGTGGAGAGAAGAACTGAGAAAATTTAGAAGAATGTTTTAAAGTTGTAGGAATAAACAATTACTACTTGTTTGACTACTATTTTTGATAAAGGGTCATTCATTGATGCAGCAGACTTTGTTTTTGTGTGATAAAAAGCATACATGATGTATGTTGTAAGGGACGGGAAGCAAAATATTTGTATTTATTAATAATTTGGTTGGTTTTCTCTTAATTATAATGTTTTTCAGTTTCATTATCAAGAGAAAGTACTTTATTACTCCTACTCAAAAGTAATTTGAAGTCTTATTTCCCTTATACATTTGATACATATTATATAGAAAGCATTCTGACAAATATTATATTCTTATATAGAAAGGAAATCTGATTCATATGTAAACATAATTTAATTTACAAGTTTTCTCTTTGGGTAGTATGTGGCAGAAAGGCATTTTCTTCCTCCCTTCCCTCAAAGATTTAATAACTAAGAAAACTGAATCATCTTCTTAATTTTGAGTAATTCTGATTGTCCGTATACATCATCCAGTTTTCAAAACTTGAGACTTAATTACAAGCTTTGTCACTAGATAAGACTACTGAATTATAAGTAAAAGTATATAGAATATAATTTAATAGCATTATGCAATTCATTAACTTTAAGTGATTTTAGCTATTGACTTGAAATTATGATTGAGTTATTTGAATTCACTTTATTTAAAAGTTTTCTTTTTTTATCAATGGGGAAATTTACTAATAGCATTTTATTCTAGAAGCAGTCCTTGAAATTTCTTAATCATGTAGAAAGGAAAAACTTAAAGTGAGTTAATGTATAATAAATCATAGTGCTAATCTCTTGTAACAAATATTTTGCATTAATTTATCTTTTTTACCAGTTGATTTGATAAAAGTTATACTACTATTGCAATGTAGGCATTTGAATTTTTATATTTCAATATTTAATTATACTAGTTCTTTGGAAAATATGCTTTTATTTCTCAGATAACTTTCACATAATTGCAGTTTCTGTTAGTTAAATATTTAGCTATTGGCTTAAACAACATTGACTATATGGGGTAGAGAGTAAGTGTTCTTTAGAGACTTGACTGTCATCCCTTAGCCAACCCCATGAATATCAGCAGGAAAATGCTTATTAATTGGTTAATTGGCTGCTTTATTTGTGAATTTTATTCTGGTTTTGCAAGTACTTGCTTCAAAAAGGCAGTTCGCTCATCTTTTAAAATAAATAGTGCAGAGAGAAGGCATGATCATTTTGAACAAAGAAGAACTGTGCTTTTAACATTCGAGCTTTTCTCACCCAATAACAGTAAACTTATGTTTGGTAAAGAGGTTTTTTTTTTAACTTACTAGCCTGTGGCAGTTCCATATTAGTACAGTTTTTGGCTAAGCTGCACATGTTTTTAGGTTCTTTCCCAAAGAGTTGCAGCTTAAATATTTTGGCTCTCACTTCAGAGCTGTCTGTTGCATCCTTTATGTAGCCTCTATTTACAGTATCTAGGTTCCCCACTTAGGTGTTAGATGGAGAAGATACCCAATTTTCCTCTGTTAGATCTAGAAGAATATCAGCATTTTAGATTGCCAAAGCAAAACTAGAGAGGGACTCTTGTCTATTAATTGGAACAAGAGACCTAGAATCTGTCACTCGGATGTTTTTCTCTGTCTTGGAATAATTTTTGGGTGCATGTGGCCTGTCATGTCATTTGTGTCTGAGATCACTGGTTTTCCTAAATCCCTTTACATGCATTGTCGACTTTGTTAAATGAAAATAACTTATTTTATGCATCTTTTTTTCATATTTTTGAATATACTTCTTGGAGGGCTGTTGCTTCCAAGAACAGAACTGAAATTTTGATTAAATGTGTTAAAGCTAAAAGTAAATGTGAAAACTTTTGTGGCAGAATAAGGTAGTTTCTAGTAACAAAAAGGAGAGCATAGGAGTATATGCGTAAGGGGGAAAAAAGTTATTTTTAAACAATTTAGAAAAAAGAAGTAAAATCTTTGATTTTTTTTAATAGCTAACATTCTGGCCATAAAAAGTATTCATAAGATGTGATAGCCCTCCTGTTTTGACTTTAGGGAAGTGGTCAGTACTACTGTAAGATCCTGACATTTGTTTAGGTTGTTTGGTGAGTATTCTAAGATGAAGAGTATCTGTACAACTTGCTGCCAGCTATTGTATAAAAAAGAATGACAGCAGCTATCATTATTTGACAGTGCTAGAATAGAGCACTGGCGACTTGGGAGAGAACTAAAAATGTTATAGTGCCTGGCAGTTTTTGATTTTAAAATTTAACATGTAAGATAACCTTAAAAATAAATAAGAGGTATTAGTGATCTTAACATTTTATAATGACTACTTCCTATGGTTTAGAATGAATTTCCTTAGAGAACTCTAAAATTTTCTTCAGGAATAAGAATCTCTTTGAAAAGAAGATGGGCATTGTTGCCTGAGATCATTATTGTACATATTGAGTCTGCTGACAATCTTCGGTGTCAGGGATGACAGTATATGCCTTGATGGCTACTGGAAATACACAATGTTAAGTGATTTTAAAAATAGAATCTAGAAGTTAAGAATCTGAGACAGACAACTCAGACAGAACAATATAAAAATAAACCATATTGTATTTCGGCCCGTCAGGTGAAACTTATTTTGTGATTCCTCCTGTTTCTGGGTTAGCTCATTTCCAATTCTTGCATTGTTCCTTCAGTGTCAGTTTCAAACTGTTTTATATTGGCAGCTGATTATTTTGAAAAAAAATTTTAAGTTCAAAAATTTGTATTTAATCTTATTTTTTCTTATCATCTATTTTTATAGTGCCAATAGGTAGATTTACTTTGCAGCTAGTTAATTAAATGAGTATGAAAATACATCATGATACTTGTTTCTACCCTTTTAAAACTCTTAATTGAGTCAACTGTGCAGTCAGTACTCTTTGAGAGTTTGATGGCCAGGCAGCATGTATGGAATTGGAAGAAGTAGTGAGTCTAGTTTTACAAGACTGACCAATAATCAGGTCAGGGAATCTGGTTTATTCTTTTCAGAGCGCTTCACATTCATTTTTTTTTTTTTAGCTAGTTTCCATTTTTAGAACCTAGTGAAGCAAAAGTGTGTTATGATTTCTATTTTTCATATGTAGAAATTGAGGCTTGAAGAAATCAATGGATCCCTTAGGGTACTTAGCAGAAAGATAAAGTTATCAGAATTGGGACATAAAATTGTGATTTTACCTCATGGGTTAATAAGATAACTGGTGTCTCTAGAATGTCATCATCTCAGAGTGTCTCCCGTGGCCAATACTAACCCATGTTTTAGTGACAAAAACAGTATTATGGAAATAGAAGAATGTTATTATGAGGGTGGAGTGGTATCAGATCTTGTCAAGCGGGTGTTCTAATAGACTTTTTTGAAATATAGCCTATATTATGGGACTTATCAGCTTTCTGAGTTGTCTTCAATTGGTCAGTTTGGCAGTCACCCTTGGTTGGGTTTCTACAGGACACACCTAATGCAACATCAGATGGGCTTAATGTAAATTCTTGCTCTGTTTTGAATCATAGTACTTAAGTTTGTGTATATACCCAATGTGCTTTACATTTAGTTCTTACTTATTAGAAAATTTTTTAAAAAAAAGTAGTTCTGATGTAATTTCCTTACACCTATCAGAGGTGTTATAACTATGTGCCAAAATAAAAACAAAAACCAAAAGAAGGCAAGTACAGGAGATATATATTTGCAGGTGATTTCCAACAAACATGCGCTCTCTCTCTCTCTCTCTCTCTCTCTCTCTCTCTCTCTCTCTCTCTCTCGCTCTCTCTCTCGCTCTCGCTCTCGTTCTCGTTCTCGCTCTTGCTCTAGCTCTTTCTCTCCCTTGCTTTTTCAAAATCCAGAATAAATTCCTATTAGTGCAAAAACAAAAATAGCCAAAAGAACAAAGAAGACCTCAGTCTATAAGCTGGGATGATAGAAGCCCTCGATGTCCTACAGAAGACACTTCATTTGTTTTTGTGTGGATGGACGTGCCATGATTAATAATAAATTGGGGGAAGGGGGCTCAGGAAGCTCTTTGTAGGATGTGTGATGGATTTTTCTGTTCCTTGTGGAGCAATTTCAGTGGTCTCAGCGGAAGTACACAGAGAGGGCCATGCTAACAGCAAGAAGGCAAATCACTAGGTATGGCTATCGAGTTTGGAGCTGAGGAAAAAAGCCAGTGTGTGAAAACAGGACCATGTGTAAATGGATTTCTCAAGTGTTTCATTAAAGATTTGCCAGAATGGTTAGCCCTCTAACTATGCTCCAGTCTCTGGCTTCTGATTCCTTTGTGGAATTAAAAATGCTTTTGGGAAGAGGGGCTAAGCAAGCCTTTTGTTTGGATTTCCATATATTGATTAATGGACACAGCGGAGCATCCTGCTGTGAATTCCGACTGCTGATGGGAACCATCACAATGAGCAGAGCCTTTCTGAACTGGCACTTTCCTCGAAGCCTGCGGGCCCTGCTATATTGAGTGTGACAATTTTTAAAAAGCCACAGTGCTGAAATGAAAATGAGCCATTTCTAAATGGCCTATTGATTTACAAAACCTTTTTGTGTCAGATCGAATGGGCTCATATCTGAGTTGAGGGAAAAGATGCAGACTATTTTCCATTTATTTTGATGGTGTCTTAGAGGTTGGCATTGACGTTTTGGTGGTGGTGATTCCCTCCTGTTGAAAGGTCTATTTGCATTTTATACCCTGGTTATCCGTGTAAAAATCTGGTTCACTGGCTTACACTATAAAAGAATTCCATAGCTCCACTTACAGTGTGAGTCATAGTCAGTAAATATGGATCTAGAAGGCCTAATTATGACTCAATCTCATCCATAAACTTGGAGACTATCTCCCCACCAACAGGCTCCACCAGGCTATTTGTGGAAGAAGTCACCAGGAATTGTTAGGTGGCTCCTTGTGTCTGGCTCATAGGTTTTGTATTCGTCTCATGACACCTTTCAGTCTTGAAGCTAACCTGGGCTCTTCGTAAGAGTTATTGGTGGTGATAAACTGTTTCTGGGTGTACCTGGGGAGTGTTTGTTTTGCTTGCTGATACAGGATATCAGGGTGACTCTTATGCAAAAGTGTGAGAGTCTAGGTTTAAAGGATGCTTTCTTTGTCTTTTAAAACAATGTTTCTGGCCTGCTCGGTGGCTCAGCCTGTAATCCCGGCCTTTGGGAGGCTGAGGTGAGTGGATTGCTTGAGCCCGTGGGTTCAAGACCCACCTGGGCAACTTGGCGACACCTCATCTCTACAATAAATCAAAATGAGCCGGGGGTGATAGCGCGCACCTGTAGTTCCAGCTACTTGGAAGGCTGAGGCGGAAGGATCGCCGGAGCCCAGCAGGTCGAGGCTGCAGTGGCCGGGAGCGGCCACTGCACTCCAGTCTGGGTGACAGAGTGAGACTCCAACTCAAAAAAAAAAAAAAAAAAAGTTTGTTTTTTTTTTTCTTTTTAGAGATGGGGGTCTTGATAAATTGTACAGGTTGGTCTTGAACTGGTCTCAAACGATCCTCCCACCTCAGCCTCCCCAAGTGCTGGGATTACAAGTGTGAGCTGCCAAGCCTGGCTTCCTTGTCTTCATATCTGGGCTGATTTGGTATGGGTGGTTGTTCAACTTTTTTAATTCCTTGATGCAACTTTTGTAGACATTTCTTACTTCCAACAATAATAATGATAAATAATAAAGGTAGTTGAAATATGTACTATTTGCTAGGTGTTTCCCTAAACATGAAGGGTCAAGGAGAGAGAAGAGTTCTAAGAATCACAAATGCTTGTTGCTGCAGATATATGATGTGGTTTATCTTGACAGAGGAGTTCGTCTCATTTTCAGACAATTTTCAGACTAGAGTGAGCAAGGTTGCCATGTTTTTACCTTGTTTTTAACCTGTATTTTACTCCATCAGTTCAGTTGATGTCAGTTTTGGTGATAAGTAGGACTATGGCAGTAAAAGAGCTTTGACCCTAATTCTGCCCTACATGCGACAGAACTGTCTAGAGTGCCCTAGAAAACAGTGTACGTGTGGAGTAGATGCCATATTTAATGGGATTTTGCAGCATAATAGTGTGTTGTGTAAAATTTCCTCTTACCACTGTGTTCTAGTAAATTGAACTCAAATGTGCCCATGTACCTTTTAACTCTTGTACAGCAAATTATATCTGTCAGAAACATTTCTTGGGTCATCTGAGTATAGGCATCTAAAAACTTGAGTGTTTAGCAGAACACTCTGGTACTAAAATTGAGACACCTGGTTCCTCAGGGAAACTTAAGAAAAAGGTTATTTAAAAACAATTTTGGGTATTTCTAAACTTTCTCCCTGTTTTTCCTCCTTCACATCCCCTCCCCCAAGAGAGGTCTTGGGTTGGAGAAAACAAATTAAAAAACTTTTTTTTCCTCCCTGTTTTCTAGTCTTGAATTATAATGTTACCTGAGCAGCATGGTGGCTTTGAGGCTCCCTTTCCAGGTATGGGATAGGTAGAAGGTAAATAACAAAAGCCTTATCATGCGGATAGCAGTGAAAATGGGACAGAAGTCTTTATCTTTGGGGACTGTCCAGCAACTGGTGTGAATTGGAGCAGTTTTTTTTTTTTTGAGTTGGAGTCTCACTCTGTCGCCCAGACTGGAG
>NW_007250893.1:161128-166383 GCF_000164805.1 Carlito syrichta | reverse complement strand
CATCTCTACAATAAATCAAAAAATCAGCCGGGCGTGGTTGCACATGTCTGTAATTCCGCCAACTTGGAAGGCTGAGACAGAAGGATCGCTGGAACCCAGCAGGTGGAGACTACAGTAGCCGGGAGCGGCCACTGCACTCCAGTCTCGGTGACAGAGTGAGACTCCAACTCAAAAAATGAAAATAAAAATAAAAATTAATTAATTAATTAATTAACGAGTGGCTTCCAAGCTGTTGAGAAAAGGGTAAGATTGCTCCTAGCAAAACCAGCACCACAAAGCACTGATACAGCTGATTAGCCAGTTGTTCTTCACCTAGTAGGCTAGTAGAGCTGATAGTTCCACAGTTGGGGGATGTTTAATTGACCTTTGTTTCTCTTTGTTTTAAGTAACTTCTTTCAGACTTGATGGTACCTCCCTTCAAGGACAGTGTGGTTCTAAAGTTTTCATAGCAGTTTCTCTTCTGCGGGTAGGAGTAATAAATTACTCATATGTGTTTGCATACCTCCAAATGCCTTTGTTTTGGAACTCTCAAGTATTTATTATTGAATTTGACTTTGTAATTGAATTTTTTTTTTTTTTTTGCGTTGGAGTCTCACTCTGTCACCCAGGCTGGAGTGCAGTGGCTCAGGTAATCCTTCCACCTCAGCCTTCCAAGTAGCTGCAGCTACAGGTGTGTGCTACAATGCCTGGCTTATTTTTTGATTTATTGTAGAGACGAGGTCTCACCAAGTTGCCCAGGCTGGTCTAAAACCCCCAAACTCAGGCAGTCCTCTCGCCTCGGCCTCCCAAAGTGCTGGGATTACAGACTTGATCTACCGTGCCTGGCCGAATGAATATGTTTTAAGCAAAAACATAGAAGCTGTTTAATGTAATGACATATGTACTCTTAACTGAAAGAATAGAGTTAGAATCACTCTTCTAATTCACCTGTTTTGAGTGTTGAACCTGAAATCTAGCTCACCTTTGAGACTGCTTTCTCTTCTGGGTTTGGAATTTTAAACTTCCAAAGTTTCCTTAGTAGTATAGAGTACTTCTAAATACAGGCAGTATAGTTAGACTGGGAATTATTTGCTCATCTGAAAATAGGAGCTCAAAAGCTTATCAAAGAACTCATTTGTACAAATGCATAAGTATAATGTAAACTATAAACATTAAAATCAAAAGAAAAGCAGGGTGGTTCTCAGTTTCTCACTAGGATTCTGAGTAGAACAGTTACAGGTTGAGCATCCCAAATCCAAAAATTTGAAATCCAAAATACTCCAGAATTTGAAACCTTTTAAGCACTGACATGATACTCAGGGAAAATGCTCATTGGAACATTTTGGATCTTGAGTTTTTGATTTGGGATACTCAACCGGTGAGGATAATGCAAATATTTAAAAATTTGAAAAAATACAAAATCCAAACACTTCTGGTCCCAAGCATTTTGGATAAGGGATACTCAGTCTGTATAATCCAAGCACTTGGTGGAGAATGCTGACAGTCACCCCCTAGAGGTAGACCCTGGAAAGTTTAATGACTGACAGTATTATTATCATGGTTGACTTACACACGTCAAAGGTGCTTGTGAAACAAGGAGTCCTGATGCTCTCTAACATGTCCATTGGCTTGGGCTGGTTCCCACCCACCCACAGACCTCCAGAACCTTGGGGAGACAACTTAGTAAGGCAGCCACAAACAAGACTCCGACCTTTGTTCTCTAGGCACGTTTTATTAGAAAATTTTAAAATGTTCTATTTTAAAAGTACACTGCAGCAATTCCTAAATAGAGTGGCAAATCACGATAGGCCAGCGTCTTTCTGTGATTCTTTTCTCATCAGCGTTGGGAGGAGCCCCCAGGAGCCTCCTGCATAGGTCTCACTCACAGAGTGACTGGAGTCAATTTGCTTCCTGATGATGGGTGTCCTGATCTTTTTTCTAGGTTTAGTGTTATCTTGGTTCCTTCCTGCAGTGTCTGTGGTCATGTGCCTGGCAAGGTCTCCAGATGTCCATAGCCACTCATAAGGGTCTCCCTAGGGAGCTCTGCTTGGGTCAACCACAATTACCGTGGCATCCTTAGTCCACACCTAGCCTAGGCCGGTGGTGTAGGTGCAGAGATACCTGTCACACACTTACCTTGGGGTGCATCACATTCCTCCTATAGTTAGCCCCAAGAAGTTCACTTCTCACCCACTAAATGGGGTTGAGAGAAAATCTGCCCCTAGTTATCATATTCTTAATCAAAACCCACTTCTTCTTCAATAGGACAGTATAAAACAAACCACTTGCTCAGTAAATAGTGACTAATAACTAGCACTTACGTACTACCTATTTATTAGGTGCCAAGCACCTAGTCTAAGCATTCTACGTATTTTAAGTCACCGAATCCTCCCCCAATCTCATGAGACAGGTGTGCTATACTATCATTAGCCCGGTTTATAGGCCAAAAAACAGACACACAGAGAGCAGTTCAGTAACTTGCCCAAGGCCACCAGGCCAGTGGAACTAGGAACTAATAAACCATCTAGCTCCAAGGCGCTCTGTTCCTACCTTCTCATGCCTCTCATAGCCAGGTGCAAGTTACTTTCAGGGTGGTTAATACTGGAGTCTGATGGGCTTTTCAGGTGATAGAATTAATTATTTATGAGAGCAGGCATGTTGTTTTCTGAATCTATGGAGAAGATATACCAGGAAAAGCACCTTATGACTAAGTGTGTTTGACAGGCCTCAGTATTCTAGAAATTTCTCTGTTTCTTCCATGATTCCAACCTCTGAATGTTGGTGCCAGCTCCTCTTGTGCTCATTTCCTTTTTCTTGGAATAGATTTTACAGATCGTCTCCATCTTTCTCCCAATCTTCTCTTCCTCCTTCCTTTTTCTTAAACAAGGTTAGCCTGTTTACTCCTGGGTCAGGGTCTGTGTCCCATGAGTCAAGGACTTGATTGGCAGGGGAGGTGACAGTTCATGCTGCCTCCCTGGACAGTTTAAACATCCCCTGATGTGGACAAATTAACACATCACATCGTTCTGCAACAGAAGCAGCGACAGTTGGGTGTTTGTTCGGCTGGCTTCTGGTTTGAGGCTGCTCTTCTCTCGATAGGCTTGGCCAAAACCCCTGCTTTGCCCAAAGCTTGTTGGAGTTAACATCTCAGCCTCCAGGTGAGCTAAGGAATGAAACACGGATTCTAGTATCTAATATAAAATCATAACTTGTTTTTACTCTGAGCTCCATCTTGGGACTGTATTCTTTCCAGAGGCCCTGAGGAGCTTCTTTCCCTCCTTTGTTTTACTATATTAAAGTTCTTGATTTTATCCTATGTTATTGATCTTGGCAAATGTGAGTTTCAAAATTGAGAGAGAAGTAAATGGCGCTGTGTTGCTACTGTGCATTTTGTTGAATTCTGCTCAACCCCTAAAGAAAAAAGAATTATATCAAGCTGCAGTCTTTTTGTTTGTTTGCTTTTGAATCGGGGTCTCACTCTATCTCCCAAGCTGGAGTGCAGTGGCACAATCACAGCTCACCACAGCTTCCATCTCCTAGAATCAGGTTATCCTTCTGCTTCAGCCTCCTGAGTAGCTGGGACTACAGTAGCACACCACCATGCCCAACTAATTTTTTGATAAATTGTAGAGATGAGGACTTGCTGTGTTACCTTGTCTGGTCTCAAACTCTTGGGCTCAAGCAGTCCTCCCATTCAGCTTCCCAGAATGCTGGGATTATAGCAGCCACCGTGCCTGGCCTCAAGCTGCAGTCTTTTAACATAAAATCTGTTTACACTCTGCAGTCTTTTAACATAAAATCTGTTTACACTTTGCCATTCTAAAAAATTGATCAGTTCAATACATGTGATGTGTGCCACATGTAATAATTTATTCTGATTCAGTATCATTATAAAACCCTAAATTTTACTTAAACAAAAATTTTACAGTAGCCCACGTAAAACTATCTTACGCTGTATGTAGAACTGAAGGGAACAAAGGAGTTTTTAGATTTTTGTCATTGATTTATAGCAACTGATTAAGGTAGTTTTATACTGTTTTGAAGACTCAATTGTGTTTTTTGATTATATTCTTTTAGAAGGAATATTTTACAGTTGTTGAGTGTATTTAGTTAACTTCATATAGAGTGGTATCTACTCTCTGTTCCCCAAGTTAGAAGACTGATGAAATTTCTCTGGTGTCTTGAAGCATCTTGTTAGAGAGTAATGTTTCTCCAATTCATTAAACTTCTAAGAATTTTCTGGTATTGAATGAAAAAGAATTGTAGATATTTCAGGAATTCCTGAAGAGTTGTTTAATAATCAGACTGATGAAAAGAATGCAATTTTAGGCATGAGGTTATACATAGTACAAGTTTCAAATTTTAAAAATGATGCAAGAATCTGACTTATTTTGCAAATTACTTCTTGACGTGAGGAAGAAATACTGAAAGGCATAAAACAAGTTTCATCTGATAAATATTCAAAATACAAATATGTTTGCAAGGTATAACTTTTTAAATAGACTAAACCCAGCATTTCTGTTGGTACTAATTTCAGAACATATTAATTACAGGCATTCAATTTTGATATTTGATCTATAAAAATATGTTCTACCATGCAATTTATATAGGATAACACATTTTATTGGATTTTAATATTGTTTTATTTTCACTTTTAAAATAATTTTTGAAGGTACCTACAATGTATTATAAGTGACCCAGAAGTTACATTTTTTAAGTTAGTATTTTCTAAAATTATGGGTTGTTTTGTTTTTTTTTTTGATCCACTACCAAGTTTGATTGCTTTAATATCTTCCTTTTAGGAAGAGATAAGGGTAATGGAAAGGTGTAGAGATAAGCTAAACTTATACTAACATCAGTTTCAGAGCACCTTGCTAGGTTTTTTCCTTTTTTGCTATTTTTTGGCAGCGAGAACTGCACACACCAGAAGTAGAATAGATAATACAGCCACCTATCTATCTTAAAGAACCACAGATGTTATTCTTTTCTTTATGCTTTGTTACTTGACTTCAGAATCTTGCCTTCAGACTGTGAGAGCTGCTTGAACTTCAATTTATTTGTGTTTAGTTTTACATAAAGATTTTAAATCTCTTTGTCTGGTTTGGCTCTAAACTCTCTATGTAACACAGTAATTAATAGGTGATATACAATTCTGGATTTATGCCAGGGATTTTTTTTTTTTTTTTTTTGAGTTGGAGTCTCACTCTGTCGCCCAGACTGGAATGCAGTGGCCGCTCCCAGCCACTGCAGCCTCGACCTGCTGGGCTCCGAGCGAT
>NW_007250893.1:97016-161108 GCF_000164805.1 Carlito syrichta | reverse complement strand
CAGAGCCGGAATTACAGGCGCGCGCTACCACGCCCAGCTAATTTTTTGATTTATTGTAGAGATGAGGTCTCGCCTGCACAGGCGGGTCTCAAACCCGAGGGCTCAGGCAATCCACTCACCTTAGCCTCCCAAAGGCGCTGGATTACAGGCTGAGCCACAGAGCCTGGCTGGGATTTTTTTTTCTAGGGAAGTTTACATGCTAATTTAAAATATTCTGGTGTTTTAAAATATATAAGTAACCTGCCATTTGTAAAGTTATAATGCAAGTTAACATCTAAATTTTAATAAAGTCTTGAGTTCTGTATCATTCCCTTCAGTGAAGCTCAAGTATTAAGGTACTCTTTTAAAAGTGTTGTATCTTTGAGCACATGTTTCTTAATTTGTCTTTGATTTTAAAAGGAAAAAAGTAGGTGTTAGGCAGGTCATGGTTTATGTTCCAGTATTTAGATAAAACAAAATCTATAGTCTTATAATCTTATAATGCCGTTAATTTACTGAACACTCTATCTTTACAAAGCAATTTTACGTACTTTTATCTAGTCAATTCCTCACAGCCATGTTCTGAGCTAGGTAGTGTTATCTTCAGTTGACACACTGATGGGACAAAGATTGGGTCCACGTTGGTTGGGCACCCACTTGTGGTTGAACTGGAAGTTCATGTTGTCTGACTTGGGATCCAGTCTGCTTTCTCCTAGGTTGAAAGAAGATTTTTAGTTTTATTTTTCTTCTTTCTTAATGTTAAGATGAAGACAACCTCTTAACCAGGGCTGCAGGTCTGGCCACTGCTCAATTCTGCTTGGTCTACTCACCCTACGTTCCCTATCTCCTCTCTTCAGCTGCACTTGGGCCCAGTTTCCTCCCTCCAGGGGCTTTTGCATGAGCCCCTGTTTCAGCATGGAACTGTCTTCTGTCTTCCTTTATTTCCTTTAGTCTAAGCCTAATTACCCTTCAGGTCAAAGTTTCTTCCCCCCCTCTCCCACTGTCCATTCTCCTAACTCTACTTCCCTCTCCTTGGAAGCACTGTTTTCTGCAGTCTGTTTTTGTGGCACTTGATTGTCTTCGTCATTAGACCAAACTCTGGAAGGATAAGTTCTTTGACCAGCTTTTCACCCATTGTATTCTCGACCCCTAGCATGATGCCTGACACATAAGCAATAATCCAGAGATTTAAATCGATGAATGAATGACTGATGCAGATTTCTTCATTTATACACTTTGTTTAGTCTCCTTTTTTAGGTCTTCATTAGAATCACGGGGAGCCCATGGAATTCAGTTAGTATCTATTAAGAGTAGCTGGAATTGCACTTTGCTAAATTTGAGCTAACTAGGAATCCTATGTTCTATTTTGTTCCTACTCCAATCCGTTCACCAATATTTATTGAGTGCAAGGCAGGTCATGAAGTGCTGTACCTCTGCTGTCTTCTCTATTCGTCTATCAGTATTTTCGTGTGTGTGTTTACAGAGCATTGAGAGTGATTCAAGTAGTTGCTAGAAGCTACCAGGACAAAGTGCACAGAAAATAAATACCAGTATGAGGGGAACGACACAAGCATTTAAAAACAAATTATATGTTATTGGTAGAAATTAATAAACTAGGCTAGATTTAAAATGTTTCTCTTTGGTGTGTATTATTTCACTGTTTTGGAAATTTTCAGAAAATGGGGCCACTTCTCAGTTACTCCGAATGAAACTTACTCTTCAAATGTGATAGCATTTTCTTCACCAATATATTTTCCTTGTTCCTCTTTCAAACCCCCTTTATTCACCCTGGGTGCAAGATGGGTGCAGGTTGAGCCACCTATATAAACCCACATATTTAACTTTGTTTGCTGCAGGGAAGATTTGAGATAGTGTAAATTTCTCTTATTCTAAAGAATAGTCTATTCCCAGCCTGAGCTATAATAAATTATCAAACTTAGTGAAAGCTACACCTTTCAACTTCTTAAGCCTGGTTGCTAAAATATAGTTTGTTTATAGTGAATTCTCGGAATATCACACATACCACACATATTCAAATGTGACTAAATGACATACTTAAAAGTCAAACTTGGATTAGAAAGTTTAAGGTTTAGATTATTTTTGTAATGTTATTTGATACTTCCCACCTTTATGTTCCCCTCTTTGGGGCTGGTAATTTGAGAAGTTAACTACCTATTACCTTCAGTAGGCCAGTTTATTATGTTTAAAAGAAGAAACTAAACATAAAAATTATTTCTCCTCTTTAGCTTCTCCCCCATACACTTTTAACCAGTTTTAGAATTTTATCAACTAAATATTTTGCCACATATCTGGTCAGTTGGTGTCTTTATATAAAAATGGTGCCATTCTTACTGGACAGTATTTTTATCTCTTCAATGACTTGCCCTAAACCAAGAACACACTATTATGTAGTGGGAAGGTCCTAGAATGCTAGGCTGAGGATTTTTTAAAAGATACTTTAGTAGAGGAGGAACACAAGTACGTTAAACTGATCCTGAGGATAGATGTTAGGGCGTGTCTAAACCATGTCTACATTCAGAGTACTTTGTAAATAAAGCCCATAATTGGTACGCATGAGTAGTTAGAGTTCTAATTGCATGAAACTGTCTGAGAGAAGGATCCATTCTGTTCTTGGTGGTTGAGAAGATTATAAGTGTGGGATAGAGCTGTGTCATTTAGAAATGGTTTGCTAGGGTTTAGACATGCTTCTTTTCTGTGGGTGGAGATGGAATGAGAGGGAAGGAGCTGGATTTGCCCTGGTTCTTGGGAAAGGAGAGGGGATTTGTGATTCTAGCTTGAGATTTCAGCAAAGGAGGTGGTTGATGGTGGCTCTCTGGCAAGCAGACAGGCCTTCATGGGTAGGTATGTGGCCTTTGTAGATAGTTGTCTTCAGTTACCCCCTTAACATGTATGGAAGAAATCTTTTCAAGGTAAACATACAACAAAGAATTTCTGAATTTCACCTCCAGAAATTAGGGTTCTGTGAATTAAGTTCTTGACATCTGACAAGAGCTCAGAAATATTTATTGAAAGAATAAATGAATGTATTTTTCAATGGAATAAGTCCCTATAAATTAACATTTATTTCTGAAGCATCTTAATAAATCATTGTGACTGTAATAGTAAACTAAGTGGTACATACTAGTAAAGCACCTCAATGAAAATCTTAAAAGTCTCTGTCTGCTTGCCAGAGAACCACCGTCAGCCACCTCCTTTGCTGAAATCTCAAGCCAGATTCACCCATCCCCTCTCCTTTCCCAAGAACCAGGGCAAATCCAGCTCCTTCCCTCTCACTCCATCTCCACCCACAGATTATTCATGGATTGCTAGTAGAGGAACTGGCTTATTTTTAGACTGTTTTTGCATGACTTAGGATAATTGGCGAGTAATTTTACTCACAGTAATTTAATGACTAAGTCATCTACTTTATGCTCAGTTCTGGGATATGGGTTATCCCTAAGGAATGCTGGTGGAAACAAAGTTGCCATATTTGACACAAGGGCCAATGGGGACTGTGTGGGATTTGATGACATGAGAAGAGAGTCAGGGCTGAATGGCCAAGGAGGTGAAACTTGAGGTGGTTCTTGAGAGATTTAGGATTTGGACAGCTAGAAGGGAGAAAGAAAGGGATTGCTACAGGCTCTCCACTAACTTGGAGATGGAGCTGAGTGGGGGACAGTGACGACGGTGACCCACCATGTGCAGATCGTCTATTGGTAAAAAGTGGGGAATGAAATGGGGCTGTGGGCCCAGGCAGAGGAGTTTGAATTTATTAAAATAGGTCACAGTAGGATGTCATTGAAGATTTCTGAAGAGAAGAATGAAGTTGCAGTTTAAAGAAGCTTGATTGCCATGTTCATGGAGTACTTCTCAGGACACTGGTATAATACTGCTTTCAGTTGGCTTTGTCACCCTCCCCTTTTTAGTGGACAACCAGTGATGATTTAGTGACTCAGCCTACATACTACGTTTTGCCTTTATTTCTTATACTTCTGGGGGTGATAGTGTGCCCATAAGTATTGTAATCCCAGTCTGCAGAAAGGGAGACAGATGAAACTCAAGAGGTCTTCAATAGCATTCTCACCACGTTGGAAGCCATCCAGGAATAGGAAGCCAGCTTTTCTCCTCCAGTTGCTGTTAGACTTCCTAATGTGAAATGAGTTGTCAACACTTGGAGAAACAAAACACCTAGGCCAAATGTTTGCTTTTAAATGGGCATTAACTTTGTTCTTAAAGATGACAAAATATCGAGAATTCATTTCCCTCCTCAATTTTAAACTGATTTTTTTAACAGCTGTAAGATGTAATTCACACACCATGTAACTAATTCATCCATTTAAAGAGTCCAATTCAATCATTTTTAGTACATTTGAAGTTGTGCAGCCATCACTACAGTCTAATTTTGGAACTTTTTCATCACCTCTCTGAAAAACCTGTATCTGTCACCACTCCCCCATCCTGCAGTTTTCAACCTCACCCAGTCCTAGGTCACCCCAAATCTAATTTTGACCGTATAGTCCAATTGGTGTCTTTCTAAACCAGTATTTTGCTGAATGTTACCATGGATTTTGGGAGAAGATGGTTCAAACCTCAGCTTGCTAGTACTAAGACCTTGAGAACATTTTTTCACTTCATAAAGTCTGGCTATGAATTTGTACAACATGGGTAATAATAATCTACTTCACAGCTTATTGTAAAGATGTAAAGATATTTATGTAAAAGCATTAAGTACCATATGAGTTAGTTGTTCCATAGAAGGTATCTAACAATTATTTTATTAAATGGCCTCATATTAATTCTTTAGAATAGTTGGTGGAACATAATAAAATGCTCAGTAAATGTTTGGATAGGAAAGGACAGATTTTACGTTTTAAGCCATGGTTTTATTATGTATATGATTTTACGGTTTAACTTTTAAGACACAAGGAGTTTTTCTAGATTTCCCTGTAGAACTTGGTATAGTCATACTTATGCTATTTTTGGATTATAGACCCCTTTGGGAATCTGTGAAAAATTGTACACATACACTTGATATTAACAACAACAAAAAAAAAAATCAGGAGGTTCATGGATTCCATAAAACTATCCATACAGTCCCTGTGCCAGGTTAAGAGCCCCTTGATCTAAAAAGAGAGATGAAATAGCTCTTTAAAGCTGGGCTGAGTAGTCCCACACATTGGCAGGAAAACACAGCCAGTCAGCCTGAGATATGTTTATTTACCTTTGAATTTTCAAAATGTTCTGTTGTCCATGTAAAACTGTGCCCAGTATGCATTTCCCAAGCAAGGGTCATTTACTTCTAGCTATGAAGTTGTATGTACATCTTTCATAGAAAAGACATGAAGATGAGTATCCCTTAAGGTCAGAACTGGTGAGAGGAAGATCAAGCCACCAGAGTACCTCTCATATTGAGGCACCACCCCTTGGACCTGCACATTTCAGAACCCTTGCATAAACAAGCATTGGATTCCCAAAGGACCTGGGGGGAAATGGGAATTCTCAGCAGCCTCCCCACAGAGAGTGTGTGGGGTGGCCTTGATGGAGTTGATTCTTCAGATAGCTGTTGATAGCTATTTCTCATAGGTCACTTGATACCATTGTTTATTTCATACTTGGTAAATGGCTCAACAGTACAGCATCCTTCAGTAAATCAAACAAAAATGTTCTGACAAAAATGTTTGTCTAAAAAGCAAATTACTTCTTTATCATCTGTTTTCCCAGTTAGCTCCCTTAATTTAAGATGCATTGTTGTGGGAAATATTTGGGTATCAGGGATGAAAGGATCCAGCTAAGAGGAAAGCTCAGAGGGTTGGAAAAGCGAGAAGAGATTAGATGAAAACCAAATAGATACTAGTTAACAGGTTAGCCAGGTGGTCTCATCAAGGAAGAGGGCAGACCACTTCCTACACAACCTTTGGGTAACTATTCTTTATCAGGTATATTTCTAGAAAATATTTTCTCCCAGTCTGTGGCTTATTTTCCCATTCTCTTGATAATGTCTTTCTCAGAGTTTTAAGTTTGAAGGAGGTCCAGTTTACCAATTGTTTCTTATATAGATCATGCTTTTGGTATTGTATCTCCAAAGTCATTGCCATATGCAAAGTCATTTAGATTTTTCCCATAATTGATCTTGTAGGAGTTTCATAGTTTCGCCTTTACATGTGGATCTGTGATCCTTTTTTTAAAAAAAAAAAATTAATTTTATGTTTTAGAGACAGGGTTTTGCTCTGTCACCCAGGCTGGAGCACAGTGGCACATTCATAGGTCACTGAAACTTCGGATTTCTGGGCTCAGCGGTCTTCATGCTTCAGCTTCCTCAGTAGCTGGGGCTGCAGGTACATACCACTATGCCCACTTGATTTTTTAAATTATTATTATTTTTTGTGGAGATCAGATCTTGCTATGTTGCCCAGGCAGATCTTAAGCTCCTGGCCTCAAGCAATCCTCCCACCTGGGCTTCCCTAAGTGTTAGGATTACATGCTAGCCTGTGATCCACTTTGACTTAAATTTTTGTGAAGGGTTTAAGGTCTATGTCTAGATTCATTTTATTTTTTCATGTGGATACTAGCCGTTCCAGCACCATTTGCTGAAAAGACGACCTTTTCTCCATTGTATTGTCTTTGTTCCTTTGTCAAAGATCAATTGCCCATATTTTTGTGGGTCTATTTCTAGCCCACAACCTTTTAGTGAAAAAAGATGAGAAGAGGACATCTTGCACTGGAACTTCCTTCCTTGCTTGACCTTGGCAGGATTTCTGAAGGCCATGGTCAGCCCAGGGAAGCCGGATGGCAGGAGCTGGCAAGTAGGGCTCTCCCTGTGGCTCTTTAGCTAGAAGTTTCTGAGAAGCCACTCATTGGTATCAGCGTGAAAGTGAGAGTCCTTTCCTCATTTCCTTCTCTTCTGCAGGCTCCTCACTCCTAATGCATGCATTTTAACTGGTAAGACAGTTGGAGCAAAATTTTGTGTAACTGCTAGAACCAGGGATTCCATTGAAACGATTATAACTGGTAATCGTTGAATTTCCTGGCTTTTGCCTCACTTTCATCTTTATTTCCCTCTGCTCTTTGCTACCTAACTAAGCTCTCCGTTCCCTCCATTTCCTATAAATATATTGTACTTTTTCACTTTCATGTCTTTGTTCTCAGACTTCTAAGCCAGTGGTCCTCAAACTTAAGAATGTATCAGATTCCATCTGGAGGGCTTATTACAATACAGATCGCTAGGCCTAGCTCCCAGAGTTTCCGATTTATTAGGTCCAGGAGGATGGGGACTGAGAATTTATTTTCCTAACAAGTGTCCAGGTGATGCTGCTGGCCCCAGGAACCTCACCTTGAGAACCACTCTTGTAAAACATTTTGGTTAAAGGAAACATCTAATTCATAAGGAGGCCATTGATTTTTCATTCAGTTCTGTTCATTGGATTTTATGTACGACAATGCTAAAATTGTGTTTTGAACATAAATATATTTTGAGCTCCTACTTGGTGCCAGCTGACAGGCCCTTTGTCTGTAAAACTACTGTTGAATTGAGGGTTATTCTTCTGTTTTCCCAGTACATGTTGGATGAGGACACATGCTATATTTAGCCATGAGCCTCTGATGGTTACACTCTGTCATTATAGACCAACAGGCCCTACAGCCAGTCAACTACCAATTACTAAAGTACAGGCCTGTATTCTGAAGGTCATTTAGCCAAGGTATGCCAGCATCTTCATTGTCCTACTGTTACCAGGCACAGGCGTAGTCTTGAAACTTGGTAGCTTGGTAATTCCACGCCTTTAAAGACTCAGGTGGGCCAGGCACAGTGGCTTACGCCTGTAATTCCACACTTTGGGAGGCTGATACAGGAAGATTGTTTAAGTCTAGGGGTTTGAGATCAGCAAGACCTCGTCTCTACCAAAAAAAAAAAAAATTAGCCGGGTGTGGTGATGTGCACATATAGTCCCAGCTACTCAGGAGGCTGAGGCAGAAGGATTGCCTGAGGCCAGGAGGTCCAGGGTGTGGTAGCTGTGAGTGTGCCACTGTACTCCAACCTGGGCAACAGAGTGAGACCCCAACTTAAAAAAAAAAAGAAGACAGGTGTCCCCATTTGTACTGGTAAAAGGTATAACCTTTTAGTCTTAGCATTAAATGTAGGGACCATCCCACCGTCTCATTCACAATGGAAGTGTCAACCACTTGTACCATCATCGGTGGTAGTGAAGGAGCATTGGGGAGTGGCCGTGAATATATGGCTTCTGCCCTGGCCTGTAGCCTACTTGGAGGCACTTGAGTACTTTTAACTTTGCAGGGGGTTGGGATGACCAAGGATGAATGTGGTTTCAGTAGGTCATTTTCGAACTTTGTAAGGAGATAACTGGTACCTAACTGATTTTTTTCACTAGTTTTGATTAGATTTTGCTAGGCTGCAACCGCACAAGCACAGAGCTGTGTGGGTTGCACATGGATTAGTCTCAGGTAGAGAGGTAAAGAACCTCTAATGGGGCTTCTTTTTGACGGATTCCAGGTATGAAGAATGCTCTCTGATTGGTGAATGTACCTAAGATATTTCCCTTACACACCTCTGCACTTTTGATATCTTACCTGAAATCAAAATTGCCAAGAAAATGCCCTGAGATTCCAGATTTTTTTTTTCTGTCTTACTAGTGTTATTACCTCCCACAGGTAAGTGATGAAGTCTACCCTGCTGGTGCTTTCAGAAAGCACCTTGCCCACTGTTTTGGGAGCTGAATTTTGTGATTATTTAGAAGACTAACTTAATTGCCTGCTGTTGCATTTTACTCAATCTCTGTACATTATTCACTTTGCTTTATAAACTTTGACAAGTTAGCGATGGGATATCCCTTTCTGCCCAGGTGTATTTATTTATTTTTTTAAAACTGTACATGGAGAAAAGGAAGGTAATTCTTGGGAATATTGGAAGGTATTAAGTGTGTGCATTAAAGGCAAGAAACATATTGAGTATCTTAGTTCCAGTGTATTATCCTCAAATGAGAATAACCATGAATACACTAAGCTCTTATATCTGAAGTTTGTTCTAGAAATGGGGTGCCTATTTAGCATTAACCTGGTTCAGTGAGCTTATAATTGCTGTTGTTAATTCAACAATTTTAATTTTATTTATTTATTTATTTAATTTGGGTTGAAATCTCACTCTATCTCCCAGGCTGGAGTGCAGTGGCACTCTCATGGCCACCCCAGCATTGACCTGCTGGGCTCAGGCAATCCTTCCACTTCAGCCTTCCAAACAGGCAGAACTACAGGTGTGCTCTACCATGCCTGGCTAATTTTTTTGGTTTATTGTAGAGATGAGGTTCGCCAAGTTGCCCAGACTGTTCTGGAACCCGAGGGCTCAGGCAGTCCCCTCACCTCGGCCTCCCAAAGTGCTGGGATTACAGGCTTAAGTCATCACACCCTGCCAATTCATCCATTTAAAAAAAATTAAAGTGTAGCTGGGCTCGGTGGCTCAGCCTGTAATCCCGCACCTTTGGGAGGCTGAGGTGAGTGGATTGCCTGAGCCCATGGGTTCGAGACCTGCCTGGGCAGCGAGACCTCATCTCTATAGTAAATCAAAAAATCAACCGGGCGTGGTAGCGGACGCCTGTAATTCTGGCTACTCGGGAAGGCTGAGGCGGAAGGATCGCCGGAGCCCAGCAGGTCGAGGCTGCGGTGGCCGGGAGCGGCCACTGCACTCCAGTCTGGGCGACAGAGTGAGACTCCAACTCAAAAAAAAAAAAATTAAAATGTCTCAGAATTTTTTCTAGATGCAAAAGTTTTATTAAAGATATTCAAATTCAAGTCTCTCATTGTGTAGGTGAGTACAGTGAGGTCCTACTAAATCATACTGATTACTGGAGACCATCCTAAATCTGTCTTAATCTTTGATTCAGAAAATATCTCAGGATTGTTGTACTTAGAAGAATCTTCACTGCTTCTCTATGCTGAAGAAGTGAATTTAGTTTGTCTTCATTTAATAGGATTTTGGATAAATAGAGTTTAACATATATAAATCTATGTGCATATGTGATCTTGTAGAGACCCCATGGGAAGTATGATGTTGGAGGATAGAGAATTGAAAATCTGGGACTGGAGCAGTAGTTGCTTCAATAACTACAGTGTCAAGCATGTGGCCTTTGTGTCTGTGTCTGTGTCTCAGTTTTCCCCGACACCAGTCATACCTGCGTTAACACATGTATTGACAAAGACTGCATTTCCTCCACAAGGCCTGCCTGATCAGAAAGACTGCATAGATGACTGCGGTGAAGATATTGGATACAATTTGAATGTAGTGGTATTCCTCTTGGGGATGGAAGGTTCAGAAATAGGCAGTGTAGTGACTAATGACCAGGAAGCTGTGGAGTTAAGAGTTCTGCAACCAGTTGACATATTTGAGTTGTTACCCCACTGCAGTCACACCGTTAGTAAAAAACACCGCAGACACACCACCCAGAAGACCTAGGCTTGAGATTTATTTTTTTCCTGCCCCATGCACCACTCACTAGTTGTATGATTTTGGGCAGGACCTTAGACTTTCCCTTCTGTAAAGTGTTGATGATGGCCGCTACCTGATCTTTCTCACATGGGCACAGTGAGTTCACCCATCATAGATGCAAGGCGACAGACTGGAAGGTCTCCTGGTTTATTGTGATTACGATACCTGTTGACTAACTTTGTCATGGGCTTTTTAGATGCTTCTCTTAAAGAAATGCAGTATTTTAATTTAAAAATGCATATCACTGCAAATCAAAACTACAGTGAGATACTGCCTCACACTGGTCAGGATGGCTCTCATTAAAAAGTCAAAAAACAACAGGTGTTGGCAAGACTGCCGAGAAAAGGAAATGCTTCTACATTGTTGGTGGGAATGTAAGCTGGTTCAACCTTTGTGGAAAGCAGTGTGGCAATTTCTCAAAGAACCAAAAATTGAGCTACCACTCAACCCGGCAATCCCGCTCCTGGGAATATACCCAGAAGAACATAAATCTATCTACCAGAAAGACACTTGCACATATATATTTATTGCAGCACCATTCACAATAGCAAAAACATGAAGCCAACCCAGATACTCATCAAAAATGAACTGGATAAATAAATGTGGTACATATACATGATGGAATATTATACAACCATAAAGAAAAATAAAACCATGTCTTTGTAGCAACATGGTTGGAGACCTTTGTTCTAAGTGAAATATCCCAGAAGCAAAAACGGAATACAGCTTGTTTTCATTCATAAGTGGGCCCTAAACATTGGGCACATGGGTACAAAGACAGGAGCAACAGATGCTGGGCACTGCTAAAGGAAGAAGGAAGGGGGGGATAAAGGACACACAACCACCCATTGAGTACCATGTTCACTATTAGGAAAGGAGAAGATTCGCTAAAAGCCCTGACCTCACCTTCATACAATCTACTTATGTAGCAAATCCTCATATGCACCCCACAACTCTAAAATATAAACAAAGAAATAAAATGCATTTCATGTAAGACCACTGGAGTTGAATTTGGTAAGTTCATGTACTTAAACACTTAAACTCTCTCAGGATCTTTAAATATTTCTCAATTTTTTTTTAAGAACACTTAATTCATCCTTATCTATGGAGATAAAAAGCCACTTACGTTATAATAGCTCTCAAAGCAAACATTGCAGCTAATTCGTTAGAATAAGGAATACTGTGCAAGGATTTTCAAGCACTCTTCTCTATCTGGGAAGCTAATGAAATATGAAACATAACAGATTTTATTTAAACATATTTTCATGTCTAAAGAAGTTCTTATGGTAACTCTCATACTTATTGTTTTATGTGAAAAGCATACATACCAGAAGATAATTTTGTTTATTGTTCTTAGTTTCCCTGAAATTGGTGGTCTTTTAAAAATTAAATTGTTTTTATTAAAGTATTATTTTTATATGTGTTTTTAAATTATTGTTCATTAAATTAATTTTTAATCGATCCCTTCTGACCTTGTTATTTGAGAAGCCTGGACCCTGGTTTTATGCTTCAATCTCATTGTAAGCATTTATATCCGGGGAGAGATGTGTGTGTGTGTGTGTGTGTGTGTGTGTGTGTGTGTGTGTGTGTGTGTATGTTCAAGTATGTTTTCATTTTTTAATGTTTACACAAGTGATAGCCTATTAGTAAGCTTTATGGCTCTAACGGTTTCTTCAAATGTAATCAAAGCCTGACTTCAAGAATTCCGGTAGCAAAAAGATAGGGAAGAATTCTCATTTCTCAATTGCAATTTGAAGGGAAAATAGCATCTTATGCTAAATCTTAAGTTTTGCAATGTTCTGCCATCTTTAATCTGATTATGAATTCAAAAGAATAATTTAGTTGTCATAGATGTTTCTTCCTAAACTTATTTTTTACCATAACAGCTTCATTACCCATCTATCATTTGAGAACTGGAGTGGAAGTAGCAATTCTTGACCACCTACTATGTGCTGGACACTGTTAGACACTTTCTGTGCAGGCGGTTATCATCACCACCACAGAAACCACCACTTTTTAGAAAGAGAAACGTCTATAAAGTGTGTTGCTGTCATTCAAACCCAGGCCTGCTGCACACTAGAAGGTATATATATCCCATATACTTCTTTGTTTTTGTTTTTGTTTTTTTGAGTCAGTGTCTCACTCTGTTCCCCAGGCTGGAGTGCAGTGGTACAATTACAGCTCACCGCAGCTCAGTCTCCAGGGCTCAGGTGATCCTTCCACCTAAGTCTCCTAAGCATCTGGGACTACAGGTGTGCACCACCACACTTGCCTAATTTTTTTGATATTTTGTAGAAAAGAGGTCTTGCTATGTTGCCTAGGCTGGTCTCAAACTCCTGGCCTCAAGTGATCTTCCCTCTTCGGCTTCCCAAAGTACTGTGATTACTGCATTGAGCCACTGCCCTCTACCCTCTCATGCTTTCTTATGGAGCCATAATTACTGGCTCTTTACCTAGTATATGACAGTAAAGCGTATTCTTGTGTTGTAGCATCAGCAAACTTAAAGGAATATTGCCACCATTACCTTTGTGCTACAAAGTAATATGAAATTTGAGCCAGGTAAATCTTCTATCTCCAGCAAAGCCTGTGGGTTTTTCCTCTCTTCCTCAGAAGTTCCTGATTACCCTTGGCACATCTTGTGGTAAAAGAAGACATTGGCGGGGGTAGAAAATGAGATGTTCACTGCAGTGAATAAAATTATTGGCCAACCAAAGAGTTGGTTTAAAAAAAGGGGGAACACACCTTAAATGAATCTGTCGTTCGTTAGGTACCTTTAAAACCTAACCAAAACCTGTCAGACATAGTGAACAATTGTCCAGTTGGTGAAACAGTTGTATTAGTGCCTGATGAGGGATCCCCAAAGTTCTGTATGTGTTAGCTAGACAGGCAAGATAGTCGGAGTATATGGTCAAAGACCCCATTTGTGGTCAAAGAGGTACAAAAACTTGCCTGAGTGAAAACCTGGAAGTGGAGCTCTTGTTTGGAGATCTTGATCGGTAGGTAGAAATAAATACTCAGAAAGAAATAAATACTCAGAGACAGAGCTGGTGCCATCTTTTCTTGTGCCTGCAAGTTTGAAGAATGTGAAGTGATCAGATACTGTACATTGAGCATGGGTCTGCTATCACTGGGAGCCGGTGAGTACAGCCCTGGTTTAGGACCATAGTTCAGGCCACCATTTTGGAAATGTGGGTCTTTAGTCCTAAGAGAAACTAGGGGAAAATTGAATTAACTCAATAAACATTTACTGCTTGATGGGATGGAAACAGGCAAATGGAGACTTGCCCATCTGAGATAGGCAGACATAAATCAGAGTAGTGCAGGTAAGAGGTATGAAGAGACATGAAAAGTCACAGGGTGTTAGGGAAGCAAAGTTTCACTTGCCTGGTGCTTGGATAAGAATGATAGACTGTTCTTTCGTGCCCCTGCTACCTTCTTCCTTCGTATACTCTCAGCCTGGATATCCTTTCCTCCATGAAATGCCTTCGCTGACCCCCACCCCAGGCCTGAGTGGATTATCTTGCTGTGGGGTCCTAGGGTTGCAGTGCACAGGTACAGTGCATCTGCCCCCTAGATTATGAGTGGCTCTTATCTCTTTCCTACCTGACTATAAGCTCCTGTTAGAGCAAGAGCCTTGTAGACACGGTGCCCAGTACATCATAGATGCCTAAATATTTGTTAAATGAATTAAACGGAAACTGTAAAAGTTGGAGTCCAGTTGTAGAAGGGCTTATGCTAATACTGAATGATATTTATTGAGTATTAACTATGCGTTAGGCACTGGAAAAAGTACTTGACATGTATTAACTCATTTAATTTTTCAACAACCCATAAGGTAGGTACTATTGATACTCCATTTTACAGATGAAGAGCTTGAGGGACAGGAAGTTGAGTGGCTTCTCAAAGGCCACCCACTTTGCTCCTTGCCTCTGGCTCTCCCCTGCTGTGGGGGCTTCTGGAGGCAGTAGGGGCTGGAAGTGCTGTAAGGGGAGGCGCTGGGGTGTGAGCACATGTGCTGTCTGGGGAAAGAATCCTGACATTGTTGTGTAGATGGACTGCATGGAAAGAAGGGAGAGTCACCTAGAACAAGACAAAGTCGCCCCTGAAGTGGCAACACAGAACACATTAGTGTGATTTATTTATTTATTTACTTTTGAAAGCAGGACTTATTGAGAGGACAGAAAACTCCCATAGTGGGAGGGGACCTGAAGGGGTTATTAATCTAACAAACACATAGGGTACTTGCTAAGTGCTAGGCGTTGTTCAAAGTGCTTTATAGATATTAGCTGATTTAATGCTCTTGGAAGCCCTGTGAGGTAGGCACCATGACTGATCATTCTCATTTAATAGATGAAGAACTTGAAGTTCAGAGAGGTCTCACAGCTAGTAAATGGCAGAACCAGGCAAGTCTGATATCAAGCTTTCAGCTACTATCCCAAGCTGCAGCTTAATCTTCCTGTTCAAGGGGAATAGTTTGACTAGTAGTCTCCAGTGATGTTTCTATTCCAGGTAGTACAGAATCACAGTGATACTTTGAAGACAGGTTCTTCCATTTCTAAAAGCATCTGCTTTGCCTGGGTGCAATGACTCACTCCTGAAATCCCAGCACTTAGGAAGGCTGAGGCAGGGAGGAATGCTAAAGTTCGAGACCAATCTGGGCAACATAGACAGACATTGTTTTGATAAAAAATAAAAAAATTAGCTGGACATAATGACTCATGCTTGAGTCTCAGCTACTTAGGAGGCTGAGACAGGAGGATCACTTGAGCCCCAGGAGGTTGAGACTGAGGTGAGCTGTGATCATGCCACAGCACTCTAGCCTGGGTGGCATAGCAAGACCCCAACTCAAAAAATAAATTAATTTTTTAAAAAAGCATCTGTGTTAAAGGTATTTGTCTAAAAATGTTTGTATATTATGTTATATTATACTATACTGTACTATACTTAACACATACTTGACTTGGAGAAGGAATAAAAAAGAATCACAGTCTTGCCATTGGGGAACTTATGTTCTACTGAGGGTAGACAGAGAAGTGTATAGGCTTAAAAAGAAAAAAATAATTTCACATGGAGGCGGCAAATGAAAAAAATAAAATAAGCTAATGAAACAGACCTGTGCAAATGTCTGTTGAGCACTTGAAATGTGGGCAATCCAAAAATTGAGAAGTGCTGTGTGATATACACACTGGAATTTAAACCTAGTATGAAATATATATCTAAAATATCTCATTCATTTTACATTGATTATATCTTAAATGCATATATATTGGGTTGAATAGATTATGTTATTAAAATGAATGTTAAGTGAAATAAGCTAGGCACAAAAGGGCCATATTATGTAATCAAACTTTCGAGGCATCTTTAAATAATCAAATTTTTAGAGATGGAAAGTAGAATGACGGCTGCTAGGGGCTAGAGAAATGGAGAATAGGGAATTTGTGGTTGATAGGTGTAGAGTTTCAGTTTGGGGTGATGACAGAGACTGGGAGATGGATGTGACGATGGTTGCACACCAGTGCAGATATACTTCATGTCACTGAAACTGGTTAAAACAGTAAACTTTGTGTTATGTGTATTTACCACAACTTTGAAAAGCCAAAAAGATAAATTTCACTTAAAATTTTGGACTACTAGAAAATTTTAAATTCCGTAGGTGGCTCACATTATATTTCTATTGGACTGTGCTGAGCTAGAGAGTAATGGAAAGAGGAAAAAGGAAAGAGGAAAGGCCTCTTTTGAGGTCACATTTGGTTCTTATGAGATGAGAAGAAACTGACCACACAAGAGGCTTGAGGGAAGAGTTTCAGGCAGAGGAAGAGCTGGTGCAAAAGCCCGGGGTGGGAACAAGTTTGTGTTTCGGGGGAGGTGGAATGAGATAACGATGGAAGGAGGCAGGGCCCAGAACATACGGGTCTTATGGGCCCTGGTGAACAATTTGGGATACTACTGCTCTGCAGTAAACTTGAGAATAGAAGCAAATCAACAACCTTCGCCCCCCCCCACCAAATTCCCATATAGATTAAACCATATGAAATTGTGAGTATTTCTGACCCATAAAATGGCAGTTTCATGTAATTCAGCCAAGTACTGTGTTTGTAGTTTTGGGATGTGATCCTTTCCCCAGTGCTATACCTGCCTGCTAGCAAAGAACATACTACAGTGCTTTTTAATTATTTGTTCATCGAGGGCTACCTCAGGGGACAGCGCCGAGGCCTGTTGGCTTGCATAGCACCATGCCCAACAGCGAATCTGTGTTGAAATGGAAAGAATCCTAGCTGTTCACAGGCGAAAGCTGTCACAAGTTATAAAAAATCCTGAAGGCAGTACCTTGATCATTTCCTATTTCATAAATCTCCGTCTTTGTCAGTTTGGTGACTTTTGGAATCCAGAGGGAAAAATAATAGTGTCATTAGCACCTTTGGATCTAGGCTCTATCAAGCCACTGAGGGCATTTATTCTTATTGCACAAGTAGACCTTTCTTTCTGGAAAGGTCTTGGCTCAGGACAAGTAAATTGCAGGGTTGACTTTCTCCGTAGGGGAGGGTTGTTAGGAAGGTAAATTGAGGCTTGTTTATCCTTCTATTAAAGGCCATCGGTGCTGGCTCAGGCAGCCTCTTGGCGGTGGCTGACATCTCGTTCTGTTTCCCGCATCCACCTTGGTGGTCTCATTGTGTGTTATTACAACTTTTCCTGGAGCAGGGGGTCTGGGACAATGAGAGGTGAGCCTACAGCAGGTGCTGCAGAATGAATCTTTTTCTTAATGGGTTGTGACTCCAGAGCCCCTGGTGGAAAATGTTTGTTCATATTAAAGAGGAAAGATGGTTAATACCAAAAGTCTTTCATTTCATGAAAACATTTTCTGGGCTTTGAGATATCTCTGGCTACCTGCTGGGGTGCAGGGAATCCAGCCAGTGAATATGCTTACTGCCTGTGTGCTGGTCTTTTGTGGAGGTGTTCTGTGTCATATTTGAACATTCCAATCAAACGGTTCTAGTGGCGTCTCAGGTGTTGTGAAGGGGAGAGGACTGCATGCAGTTTCCCTGGGCTGTGTTGAGTTTAAAAGTTGACAGGATACTTGGTGCTCTCCTAGGATGACTAGATATATCCTCATAGCCTAGGTGCTGTGTGCTAAGCTAATTTTCTAAAGACAACAAAGGCTTGTACTGCCCTGTGTTATGTAATTATTGATATCTGAGCCAAAACAGAAATCTATGCCCAGAAACCGTCCCACTATTTCTAGAAGATTTCTAGAGGATTGTGGTTGATTTCTGTAGGATCACTGTTGTGTCATCTGTGTTTACTATCAAATAGTCAACAAATGTAAGTCATTCATTACAGTAATTGAACACTTTTTAACCTCAAGGATCTCCGTATGGCGGTAGGTTTATATGATGGTGGGGTTAGGTTTAGGCTTAGCCATAGATCCTTTAACCATAGATCCTTCCTTCATTCATTTTTCAGTCCCAATTAGCGTCATTTATTTGTTTCATTCATTGGCCAGAGCATTGTGACCACCTGCTTAGTTATGTTGCTTACTAGGAAAGCATGTGTGTGACCTCCTAGAGGTGGCTTGAGTTTGAGGGATGGTCACTTTCTTAACATGGCACCTTACCTGCCTAGATAGAAGATGGACCTATACAAACATAAATAATGGTTTGTGTGTGAAGTTTTGTTTTTGTTTTACAGTTTACATCAACAGTTTTACACATTCATCTATTTGATCTTCAAGTGCAATTCGGGAGATGGGCATTTTTTTTCTCACTTTATAGATAGAAAAACTCAACCTCAGGGTTTTAGTCCACAGGTCTGACTTCAGGTTTGATCCTCTTCTCACACCTCCCAGTGACCTTGTCCTGACCTTCTGGCAATTGGCCAAAAGGACTGCAAGCATCTAATCATTCAACAGAAGTGGAGAAAATTGTTCTCTATCCAGAATCACTTCTTTTATTTTTCTTTTGTTTTTGAGTTGGAGTCTTCCTCTTTGGTCCAGGCTGGAGTGCAATGGCATGATCATTGCTCACCACAGCCTCGACCTCCTGGGCTCAGGCAAAGGGATCACTTCTGTTTCTTACTTTCATAGCCCCCAGCAGCAAGTCCTGCTTCATTATCCTTGCAGCTCATCACGTCTCAAATGTGACTTGCTGCCTGACGTACTTCCTGTATGGCTCATGTCAGTGGAAGACTCTGCCCCTCAGCCAGGAGCCCAAATCAGAAACCTGCGTGCTGTGCTTAGTCTTCAGGTGTGGGTGATGGTGAGCAAACCGTGTGATCACTAAGGCTCAGGTTCCACAGCTGTAAAATGGGGCTAACACTTGCATTGTTGGGGGTTAGAAAGATATTGGGTGTCTCATCCACGTAAATTGCTAACAGTGCCTGACATACAACTGCTCTGTTATAAGGACAGCACCAACTGTTGTCATTTAAAAAGTAAATCCTGTGATCCCAGCACTTTGGGAGGCCGAGGCGGAAGGACTGCTTGAGCTCAGGAGTTCATGACCAGCCTGGGCAACATAGCGAGGCCTCATCTCTACAAAAATTTTTTAAAAATTAGCCTGGCGTGGTCATACATGCTTGTAGTCCCAGTTACTTAGGAGGCTGAGACAGAAGAAATGCTTGAGCCCAGCAGGTCGAGGCTGTGGTGAGCCATTATGTACCACTGCACTCTAGCCTGGGCAACAGAGCAAGACTCTAACTCAAATAAATTAAATAAATAAGCACACTAATTAGTTAATTAATTAATTAATCATGATATCCTCTCACTCACCTCCTCTCCACCCCATCCAATCAGTTGACAGAACCTGTAGATTTTACCTACTTTAATACCATTGGATCCTGGTCTTCTCAGTTCTTCTGATTTAGCACTTCTTACACAATCCCTGCCATAATTTGACTCATCACACCACCACCCCTCTAATCCATCACCTGCAACACAACCAGCCTAATCTATCCAAACACACAGACTTGGCCATCTCTTTAAAGTTTCTTATTTGCTCACAAAATAAACATCAGTTTTCTAGTTTTTTACCAAAGGTTCTTTGTGATCTGACCCTCTTCTCAGCCTCATCTCACACTGTCATTTCTGTTCCTGAACACATACCCTACTCTCTACCATGCAGAACTAGGACTCCTGAATTCCTTGTCCTGTCTTGGTTCCCTGAAAGCCTGCATTCCTTGTGCCTCATTTTCCCCTATTCTCCCCCTGCCCTCCACATCTCCTTCCTCTCTCTGCATAGCTAGCGTCAACTCATCCTCTGCTTTGTGATCTTAGCACCTTACACACACCCTGCACACAGTAGGTGCTCAGGAAATCAATGAGTCAACTCTTGGATTAAGTGGATACAGAGCGGCCAGCATCTTTAGGCTAGAGAGTCTTTCAGGTCTCTAGCCTTTCTGGGGAGGTGGCGAGACTGGGCATAGACTTGGAGACCCTGAGTTGGCAGCAGAGCTGCCAGAAGATCTGGAGTCTGACCTTGGAACCTAGGGGGAGGAGAAATGAGGTCACCATCAACACAATACCTGCTTTAGCAGCAGCAAGACAGCCTATCTGTGATTTGTCTGAATTCAGGTGTATGCTGCAGCAGCGGTTCCATCAGGAATTTATCGAAAGCTGTTGTTTGGCTAGTCAGAATTTAAACCATCATTGCTTTCTAAATACTCTCTGCAAAACAACTATCCTTCCCTACCAAGCAACAACCAGGTAAGAGTCATTATCTGTGGTTACCAGGTGCAACATTTCCATTAGCTGAAAAGGAACAAGGCCAGGCCTGCTATCTGTACATTCTGCAGGACCTTATTCTGTGTGATGGCAGTCACACCCGTTCGTAGTCATCGGGCAGCATTCTACTAAAGGTTTTAAGGCTCCAGTCTAGTCTGGTCTTACTTTTTTTCTGTAAGAAAGACTTTTTTTTTGAGTCAGGGTCTTACTTTGTTGCCCAGACAGGAGTGCAGTGGCACCACCATAGATCACTATAACCTTGAACTCCTGGACTCAAATGTCCTCCCACCTCAGCCTCCTGAGTAGCTAATATGACAGGTGCACATTGCCACTCCTGGCTAATTTTAAGTTTTGTGTGTGTGTAGAGACAGAGTCTCATTGTGTTGCCCAGGCTGGTTCTTGAACTCCTGGCCTCAGATAATCCTCCTACCTGGGCCTCCCAAAGTACTGGAATTACAGTCATGAATCACTGTGCCCAGCTGAGAAACACATTTAATGCCTCCTGTCCTTTTATTTCATGCTTTACTTCTTTGGAAAACCCAAGAACCATGGAAAATTTATTGCATCACACGTATGTTTTAGACAACTAGAAATCTAAGCCTTTCTCCTTCATGGAAACTGGGGATTTGCCTTAATGCAAAGCCTTCTAAATATATTCCCTGATAAATGTTGACATCTTTTTGACTTTAGTACTCAGATACATAGGAAACAAATGAAAAAGAACCACAAAAAGAACCACAAGATCCACCTGGTATGTGTCTTGTAAATATATGTGATTGGAGACCTGTGATAAAGAGAGTGCTGTGACCAGAGAAAGGGGTTTGTTTTCTGCAGGTTACTCTCTTGATGTTTGTTTGTTTGTTTGTTTTGTCAACTTTTCGCTGAAGTATAACGCAATCAGAAAAGCACACAAATCAGAAGTGTACAGCTTGAATGTTCAAGTTGTCCTTTTACTGTATTAACATATAATACATATTAATACATAATAATTTATGCATTGATGCCACCACTGATTTCATGTCTAGTTAAATTAAGGGGTTGTGAGGCTGGAGATAGGAATGGAGTTCTGACTTCCATTCTGTCTAACTCGACTGTTTAATCCCTTCTCCTTACTCACTTGTTCAAAGAGGCAGTTTTGTTTTCCTTGTGGTAATATCTGAGTCACCCACAGCCTGTAATTTTGACCTCCAATTCTTTCTTTGGCCTCTTGAATACATACATGAATTCCATTAAAGCCACACACCTGCAAAACCTGTTCCTGTTCTGTGTGTCAGATGCTTGTTTGCTCCCATGTAGTTCTGATAGGGAAGTCCCTTACCTTGATTGGGTTTCTTTTCTCCCCTCAGAAGGATGACTGTCTTACTTACTCCTCTGTATTCCCCTTTCCTGTTCTCAAAGAAACCCTTTTCCTTTATCTGTCAAGTTCACAGCCACCTTTTCTTCTAGATGATCCGATTACCACCTCACCTACTCCCATGCAGTCTTTGTGGGCCCAATTTGTTTAAGCTAACTAACCATAGCTTGGTATACATTTTTGTGCAGTTCGGCTCTTCTCTTTGCCTGATATGAAGACAGTGCTTTCTGGTCCTATTAGCCATGAACTGTTTACGTTATGATCTCTTTGGTGACACCTGAAGTTTTTTCTGCTGGAGTTCTCCTACACCTTCCCCACAACTCTTTCATTATGAATTCTTAAATATACAGAAAAGTTGAAAGACTAGGACAGCGTCCTTCACCTAAATTCAGTAATTAGTGTTTTACCGTGTTTGCTTTATTGTCTTTATTTATAGGTTTTGTTGTTGTTGTATCGTTGGTAGTAAATTTCGGTCATCAGGATACTTTACCCCTGAAGATTTACGTATTCATCCCCTGCAAGTAAGTATAAAACACAGTGTCACCTAAGAAAGTTAATGTTTTTTTCATAATATTTTCTAATATCCCGGCTATATTTAGCTTTCCCAGTTGTCCCAAGAATGTCTTGAAATCTACAGTTTTTGTCCTCTGCAGTTTATTAATGCATCAGAGAATATCTCAGCAATTGTGCTGGCTAAGCGGATGGAACAATGCTGCACCTCATTACTTAATACTTGTACACAAAAGAGCCATTTTCCTGGAGAAGACTGCTCTTGCCTGTCGCTGACTGCTTCCTCTCTGGCTTCATGTAGTAGTGAAGGCAAGAATGAATGAATGAGAATGAATGCATAACACCCATCACACTGTAAATGGGCCACTTGTAACTTATAAAAGTCCAGGGATGTGTCATTCATTTGGTGAAGCAAATTGAGTCTGATGCCACAGAGGTGAGGCAGCCAGGTACTCACATTATTAGCAAACAAGAGCCATCTCTTGTGCGCTAATTTGTCAAAACCTGTTGTCACTATAGAAGTGACTATTGCTCAGGGTAGAATATATAGGCAGGCCTCAGGAATTCTCCAGGGATTTGGACTTTGTGATAATTAATAGAGGTTATTGTTTAGGATATAGTCTTAGATTTACAAAATAATTGAGCAGATAGGACACAATGTTTCGTGTACCCACCCTCAGTTTCCCTCCCATTTCCCCTTATTGTATGCTAACACATCTTGCATAGTATATTTGTTGCAATTAGTGAACCAATATTGGTACATTATTATTAGCAGTAGTCCATGCTCCACATTAGTTTACATTAAGGTTCACACTTTGTGTAATACAGTCCTATGGGTTTTGACAAATGTTGTGTCATGTAGCCACTACTACAGTGTCATACAAAGTGGTTTCCCTGCCCTAAAATCCCCTGTGCTCTACCTATTTATCCCTCCCTCTTTTTCCCTGAGCACCTGGCAACTACTGATCTTTTTATACTCTCTCTGGTTGTACCTTTTCCAAAATGTCATACACTTGGAATCATACAGTGTGGAACCTTTCCAGACTGGGCTTCTTTCACTTAGCAATGTGCATTCAAAGTTCTTCCATGTCTTTTGGTGGCTTGATAACTCATATCTTTTTTTTTTTTTTTTGAGTTGGAGTCTCACTCAGTCGCCCAGCCTCGCCTGCTGGGCTCTGACATCCTTCCTCCTCAACCTTCCGAGTAGCTGGAATTATAGGCATGCGCTACCACGCCCGGTTGATTTTTTGATTTATTGTAGAGATGAGGTCACGCTGCCCGGGCGGGTCTCAAACCTGCGAGCTCAGGCAATCCATTCACCTCAGCCTCCCAAAGGCGTGGGATTACAGGCTGAGCCACCGAGCCCGGCCTCATATCTTTTTTATCACCAAAGAATATTCCGTTGTTTGGCTGTACCACAGCTTATCTATCCATTCACGAGGCTTGCTGTTTTATTTCTAAACAAATGATGGAAGATCTTAGCACATAGCAGTCGTTTGACAAACAGTCATTAAATGGCCTAGTTAGACTCCTTAATTTTTCTCCTAGGTGTATGGTACCAAGGGAGAGTTGTGATGGAAAAGACAATTATGTTGTTAGGCACTGACTTCTGCTAATGTGCAGTTATTGTTTAAGGACAGAGCATTTAACCCTGTAGCAACCTAGCCCAGCAGAGGTAGATGGCTTTGATGTGTTCAAGTTTCCAACAGTAGTTTAAGAATTTTCTTTAGAACTGCACTGTCCAGTCTGGTAGCTACTAGACACATGTGGCTATTTGAGCTTAAATTGATTGAAAGTAAAAATAAAAGATTTAGTATCTTGGTTGCACTAGCCACATTTCAACTACTCAATAGCCATATGTGGCTAGTGAGTATTATTCCGGACATTACAGATGTAGAACATTTCTGTCATCACAGAAATTTATTGGATAGCCCTGACTCAAATAAAAGCATTCACATAGAAGGATGGAATTGAAAGTAGCTGACCAGGCTGATTCTGGTTTCTCTTATAATGCTTAGCTCTTTTGTGCCCCAATTTTACAATGAAAGAGATGAAGCCCAGAGGTCTGTTTTCTGGAGAACAGTTGCTTAAGATGACTTACTGGGGATAAAAAGGCTGCCCAGGCCAGCGAAGCTGTGAAGTGCGCCCTGTGTGACAGCCACAAGTGGTGCAGGTTGACAACGAGTTTAGGCCCTTGATCAGCTAGTGTTAAGGAGTTTTACAGAACTCACAGCTCTTGCTTTATTTAGTTTTTTTAAAAAAAGCAAGGGCCTTCTCTAATTTGAGGGGATGGGGGGGTGTGGAGAAGGAGTTGAACTTCTCAGCAAATACATTTGCAAATTGTATATCCATCTCCGCAGTAAATGCCTGTGATTGTTGGATATCAGGAATGTGAAACCTTAATGAATATATTTGCCACAGAAATTGTAGCTTACTCCCTTGAAATTAAAATCACTTTTATTTGGGAGCAAAGCAAATAGCAGTTAAGGTTTTGGGTTTTTTGCTTTTCTGCTGGCTCTTTGGATTTGATCAGATCTAATTTTGTTCACGTGGCCGGCGCCACACTGTCAGTCTACTTAGATTTCAGTTCTGCAATCATTTTATGTTAGGCATTTTAATAAAGTCTTAATTTTTCTCTTCTAAACAGAAATACAGATAACAGACATTACATTAAATTGTGCTTTTCCTTAATGTCTAATCTGGAAATGGCTGTTGATGCTGGTGAGCGTTTTTAATATATTTTTGTAAATGAAAATGCCAGATTGCTCTGTCTGCACATTGTAGCTTTAAATATTGACTTTTTGCCTTTCGAAATGCTTGAGTTTCTAAGAGGTCTGGTGTGAAAAGGCAAACTTGACAGAATAATATATCTACCATAATTCCTGTGAAAAGACTTAACATATTCTGGTATTTGGAAGTTCAGTTAGGATGTGACCACTTGGAATCATGACGATCTACAAGGACAGGCTCAGAATTAATAGTTTTGTCTAAGAATAGGTACGGAGAAAATAGGATATTATCTTGCAAATTAAAAACTGGAAGTGCCAGATCTCAAATGAAGATAGATTTCCCCTCAGTCTTTAAGCTAGTGTCACCTGCTAAGGAACTCTTAGAAGAGTTGCTGAGTTTTAATCAGTATTTAATAATTATTGAATTTGCTCAACTGATGTTTGCTTTAAACAAACATGTTATCCCTTAAACACAAGGCAAGATAATAGATGAGTTTCTTATGTCTGCTATGACTTTTATGTAATTTTTTGAAAAATTGATTATGGTTTCTTAGCATGGGATTGTTTTCTTAAAAGCCATGAAAGGGAAAAGAATCAATATTAGGGCTTTCCGAATGGCAGCTTTTTATCGTGCCCCCCCCCCCCACGATTGATTCCAGCTGCTTTTGTAAAGGATTTAAAAAGAACAATCTGTATTAAAAACATCGTTCTTTGGTATGAGCTTGAACAGTTCCAAATGGGTTTCCATGGGGGCTGCCCTGCAATGTGACCGCTTGAAGGGATTGTGGTCATCACCGGTGAGCAAGGGCGGCAAGGCAGGGGGAAGGCGAGGCAGGGGGAAGGCGAGGCAGGGGGAAGGCTCTTAGGTGAGGAGTTGCCGGCATGCATGCCAAAGAGGTTACCGTGGCAGCTGCAATCATTCAGCCACATTCTTCGGCCTCCAAAGCAGGAGGGGCGAGAAGCATGACATTTTTCTACAGGCAGCGTGTAAGGTTAAGCAGCAGCAGGATGGGAGAGTCAGAAGGATGTCTTTGTTCCAGAGCACTGGCCAAAGCCAGGTATGTCCAGTCAAAGTTAGGGATAATAGGAATGAAGGGTAGATAGCTCCAGAGGCATGTCTGGTAGCAACTGTACCTGGAACAGTTACTCTGTTAGAGACTGGTTCCATCCTCACAAGGCATGTGACAGGGCCCAAGGGAGAGACCATGAATGCGGACTAGGCTCCCAGAGTTTAATTATCAGGAAGACTCTGTATTCTCTAGAAAATGAAGATGTAACAGGTAGTCCACTGGCTTTCATTCTAAAAAGAGAGGAGGGGTTCATGTCGACCTTCCCCTTGGCTGCGCCACAGAAGGCATTTGCAGGAATTGGTTGGCCCGGTAATTTGGGAAGAATCGAAGATCCTGAAGCATGTGGGGATTTTTGGAAAATAGTGTTGAGTTTAGCTTCATCCTTTTTTATTTAGCACCCTCGGGTGCTGAATCACCACAGGGGCCTCTGTAACATGGTTGACCACAGAACTGGTGGAATCAGCCAATGAACTTCTTCTATTACTGGACTAACTTGAAGAAAAACAATTCCTGAGATGATCTGATATATTTTTGGCTCATAACTATTTGCTTTTCTTTATCTTCCATACTTTTAGGAAAGTAAATATTATATCTCTTGTGAAACAGTGCTTTATGAATGTGTTCCAGCTGAGACTTTTTACCACTAGTGAATTACTATACTATACATCAGCCTCAAAAATGGACAGTAATGTATGCTGTTCTAAAACGTATTTTCAAAAGTGCTTTTTAAATATTATTTTTAATTAAGCATGTAATTTTACCAGCTTGCAAGTTCCCTTTTCCCCTCATTCCCTGCAACCCTCATATCATAAGGATAAGAATATACTATACGATCCCATCAGAAGAATGTCAGAATGGCTTCATATATGGATTCTGTTAAGGTAGAACAGAAAGATAGAAGGCAGCACTGGACTGGAGTAGGTTACCTTTTGGAGGTTTTTTTGGGGGGGGCGTTGAGGCAAGGTCTCACTCTTTCACACAGGCTGCAATGCAGGGATCAAGGGGAAGGAGCTGGTCTCCATTGGCTGGGGCAGAGCTGGGAGTGATCACACCTCACCATAACCTCAAGCTCCTAGGCATGGGCGACCCTTCCGCCTCATCTTCCTGAGTAGCTGGGACTACCGGCACATATCACCGCACCCGGCTAACTTTTTTGTGATTTTGATAGAGATAAGGTCTCGCTATGTTGCCCAGGCTGGTCTTGAACTTCTGGCCCCAAGCAATCCTTCTACCTTGATTTCCCAAAGTGCTGGGAATACAGGTGTGAGCCACCACACCCAGCACCTTTTGGATATTTGAAGGCTTTAGTCACATGTTAGTTCACACACCTGATAAGGTATTTGTCACTGGTGGAAAAAGTACTTCTATCCACCGCTCTCCTTTCCTCTTCATTTGGTGAGACCCTACACATTATCTTCTGGTAAAGTACTCATATACAACACTTTAGCACACTGATAGGAGTGCTTTCTATAATTCTTTTGCTTTGAGATGACACCGGTCGTGTGGCCATCAGTATGCTCTGTGTGAAGCACATCCCTTTGGCCCGGAGCTCCTGCTCCTGCCCCCAGCGCCATGGAGCAGTGTGAGGGAGCTTTCATTTCTGGGGGAATTTTACACAGTGTCTGTGTAGATGGATTTCATAATAGACTCTAATACCTTTAAAACTTTTCCTGGTTCTTCTATCAAGGAAACTATTTCTTTAAAAGCTTCTTCACCCTTACTGTTTATTTTACTTGGTTAAAAAGTTTTGGGGAAGAACAGTTATTTTATATAACAAAAAGATAAATACAGGGCTTAGGGGCAATGAGTCTTGGACAGAATCAGGGTGTTTTTTCAGTTGATATCAGGAATGTGAATAATCCTTTCGGCACACAGTGCAGCCGCCACGGTAAGGTGACTTGGCTAGGTATTAAAAGGCCACCATTCAGAGCATAACATTTTTTTAAGTTCAGTTTTGAAATCGGTGATCTCATCACCTTTGGATTGATTCCCTCTGTTCTCGCTTTGTTGCTTTTGTTTAGATTTTTAAATTTTTTAAAGTTCTTTTTTTTTTTGAAATTGCTGACACACGTTCAGGCTTCCAGTATAAGGAACCAGCTGCCAATGTCATCTTCTTCATTTAAAAAGTCCTAAAAGAGACAATTTATCTCGCCCCTGCCAGCTCTGGCATGTCTCCTTTTTGTTTTCTTTCTTCCGTCTCTAATAAGCTTTGTTTTAAAGCTTTAAGGGGAAAAAAAAAGTCCTATATGAGATAGTCATTGTGTCAATTCACAGACTTTCTAGTAATCAGCAGAAGGAGAGGCTCCTGTTACAAACAGATGAGGTAAGTGTAATAGCATGGACACTGAAAACCGGGAGTACCGTGGACCATCTGACACCCACTGGCATGTCAGCCTTGCAGATGTGCCAGGGGCATACGTTTTAGGGGCAGGCATTGGTCTCCATTGGCAGAGCTGGGAGTGTGCACACTGGGAGACTGAGCAACCTCCCTGTGACTTGGAGTGGCTTCCTCCACTTGGATGGGCTACAGGGTAATTAGACCCAGGAATGTTGAGCACCTAAAATCTTGTGATTAGAGATACATATTACTAGAGCTTTTGCCTTTGTGACCTCAGATGAAATGGATCAGGAGTAGCCCAAGCACTGTTCTGTGATTCGGTGGTACTTTGCTGAAGTATGACTTTTGTCTTTTGGTACTTGTCATTCATACACCCACGTTTTTCCATGGCACTTTCTTTAGTCGTATAGATACATGCACATGAATAAGTTCTAATGTATTAACTATTAATTAACTTGTTTTCAGAAGTTCATTTGCACTGTTGGTGTCTGGAAGCTGGTCCCTGGTCATTTGTGTTCATGACTCATTGGTCTTGTACTTTCAGCAATATGTTTACATTGTAAAATGTAATACCAATTAGGAAAGAAATCACCCACAAAACCACCACCTTAACCATTTACCGTCTTTCTTCATTTTTTGTTCCCTTCTCAATACTTGATCAAATGTATATGAAATTTTAATGTAGTTGTAATGTTAGGGAACAAATGTAATATATGCTTTTTAAATTTAATGTGTTGTCATAAGCATTTTTACTGATTGCCATATGGGATATGATTTTTAATGACTGTGTTGAGAAAACTACTGTATCATGGATAGTCATGTCTCAGACATAGCCACCCCTATTGTTGGCATTTGGGTTGTCTCAGTGATTTTGCTCTAATGCAGTAGTGAACACCCTAACTTTTCTTCTTTTTGGAATATTTTCTTAGGATGAGTGCTGCGAGAATAAATATCTGGTCAAATGGTATAAAAGATGTCATAGCTTCTTAAGACACAATTGCCAATGTGATTTCCAAAGGGTCTGTGCCAATTTCTGTTAGTTGACCTCCTTTAAGCAGTCAGGGCTTCTCTTCATAGGCCAGCAGTAGTGTGAATCATGTTCCTGTTGACATTCAAACTCAGTTCTAACTGAGACCTCTGCAGCACAGGCTCTGTGGAAATTCCATCCACCGACTGTGACAATCCTTAGCACTCAGGTTCTTTCTCCAGGATCAGCTGGAACCTGCAAAGGCGGGGTCTACCCTTTGAACCCCAAGTTCTTTCCCATTTTCCTGTCCCCTAAGCTTGCTGGGGCATTCAGTCAGCCTGTATAGGGTGGAGAGTATATGTAGTTACGCCTTGGGGCCCAGAATTGTAGCAGTTGAAAAACCCTTGGCGTGAATTATGAAATCTAAACCAGAGCCTGTTGGTTTCCTGTGCTTGACTTGGAGTCTGTTCCGTTATGGTAGTTTTTATAAAACACTTCTGAATAAGAAATAAATTCCAAATAGCTTCCCTCGCCCCCCTTCTCCTGCCAAACTTCACCAGGAAACAGAATCTCATTACTTCAGTTGGAATTTATGAGTACTGACCCTCTCCAGCACTTGGAACTTCTCAGGTTAGGCTTATACGGCTTCTATTTTTACTCTAGTCTAAACTGTGGTCCTATGGATAGCAAAATAAATACTGGAATATCCTAGTTTGGGAGGGGGAGAGGCAGCAACGCTTATAATAACATGGCTGCAAACCTCTTGCTTCCCTCTGTTTGATATTCCAAAAAAGGAAGAAAGCACAATGTGGCACACATCTGTAAGTAATGAACATTTTCCTTTTGTGTGTCATGCATATTTAACATAATCCCACTCAAAGTCCCAGGCGTTGCTTTAGTATACATTGCTTTGTAGACCCCTATTTTTCTTGCCAACAAATTAAATTCAAGACAAAGGTTGCTTCCCTTTTCTCTCTGGATCAGGAATCAGACCCATGGCCACAAACAAGTAAGAATTGTCAGCGTGTTCTTTTGTTTTATTTTGTTCCCCTCCACCCCACCTCGGATGCCTTTTTTGTTGAGTATGAGCAAGAAACCAATTTCAGGAAGGATTTTTTTTTTTTTTTAAACGTATTGATTGAATTTTGTAATGCAAGGATTTCAAAATTCAAAAGTTGCAAAAGGGCGTAAAGTGAAAATTCTCTCTGGGTGGGATATTATTTTGTATTTAGTCAATTGTCTCTGTAATTATTCTAAGTTACAAAGTATAAAATGTGCCAAGAATCCAGGTGCAAAGGTTTCGATTTCTTTCAGCTTGTTTTTATTCAGTTTAGTGTTCTTCATCCTGAGATGGTGACTCATAACTACTGAGGGATTTAGATTACTGGTTTGTAGACTGATATGCCAATGATATGATGATGGGTAGATGAATGTATACTCAGTGAGTGTGTATGATCAGGGCTGCTTGTCATTACCAAGTTTTAGATTAAAGAGAAATGAGACTGGGGTAGGGAGCTTGCATCTTGTTTTGTATGTTGAGACGCTTGGGGGCAGAGGAAAGATTTATCATTCAATTAAATAAGCATATGAGATATTTCTGAATCATCGTATCCAAGATGCTAATTTAAATTTACCGAACAAACCACTTACTGAGCCAGGTAGTGCCGTGTAGAATCAATAAACAAACACTGTGAGAAGAAAAATCATTTTGTATCACCAGATGTCCCAACATACATGCAGAGCGGCACCTTTTCTGAAAATGATATTGATTATATTGAATCATGAATACAAGTTTAGATGAGCCACATAATTCTCTGGCAAGATTTTTTAGGGGGTGAGGGAGTGTTAAGATGTTGATTATTAAGCTGAGCATTTTATTTGGACTTTGTTGGCTTAGGAAGTCTAACAGCTTTGAACCAAATTCAGCTGTTTTTTAAAACAAAGAGGAGAATTTCTACAGTTAAGTACACTGACACCATGTTACTCTTTAAAACACTTTTCGGCCATTCAAATGTTCTCCAAAGACTAGCGTTGTGCTGGCTCATTGAAGGCCTTCATAGTGAGTCAGGGGTTTCTTCCAAGGTCACACTTATCTTTCTTGGCAGTCCTTCTCACAGAATAAGGTTGAATTCCAGCTTGCCCTTTTTAAAAGAGATCAGGTGAAGAACATTTATCTATTTTTCCCAGATGTGGGATAACTAGGTAACTTCGTTAAAAGGCACGGGTATTTCCTTTCACCAAATGACTTAAAACTTGGATTCTGGCTGAGCACAGTGGCTCACACCTGTAATCCCAGCACTTTGGGAGACTGAGGTGGGAGGATTGCTTGAGTTCAGGAGTTTGAGAATGGCCTGGGCAACATAGCAACACCTTGTGTCTACAAAAAAAAATTTTTTTAATTAGCCAGGTATAGTGGTGCCCTTGTAGTCTCAGCTACCCCGGAGGCTGAAGTGGAAGGATCACCTGAGCCCAGGAGATAGAGGCTGTGGTGAATCATGATTGTGCCACTACACTCCAACCTGGGCAAAAGAGTGAGATTGCAACACCTCCCTGCCCCCCTTTTTTAGATTCAGCTCATAAGAAAATGCTGACTTCTGCTCTTTCTTTAGCCTTTACCATCTACTGGTTCCTGGACCATCATGGTAGGCGAGTGAGAGGATGTGGAAAGCATCTGACCTGGCCCTGGGTCTTAGCCTCTTCAAGGAACGCGCTGCCTTGGTGGTGAGATAAGACTCCCACTCTGTAGGGGGCATTCAACAGGAACATCCAGCATCAGTGACAAGATCCAGATGAGCACTTCAGACTTGAAGGACTATAAATAAGTACAGTGGAAATTCTGTCATCTCCCAGGCCTTGAATTTTTTTCAAAGCTTCATGGAGCTAGTGGAATTTCTTCAAAGTTGCCTGTGATTTGACATGTTTGTGATAAGCCTGGTCATTCTTGTGTACTGCACCCCCCCACATATCCAGGCATCCTAGAACTTGATTTTTTTTTTCTAGGATTAGATTTATTTTCCTTATAAGCATGAGTAAGTCATTTACATGCATTACTCACTTTGTTGAAGTGTTTGAAAAGACTTTAGCTTTCTATATCATCAATTAAGGATTGTTATAGTCATTTGAAGCAGGTCTGGATGGGGGAATTTAAGAATTTTCTTCCAAGGCTGGGCTTATCCCAGTAATCCTAGTGCTTTGGGAGGCTGAGGTGGGAAGATTGCTTGAGGCCAAGAGTTCAAGACCAGCGTGGGAAGTTAGCAAGTCCTTTCATGTTTGATCTCACCTTTGACCTTGGCTTTTTCTATGGATAGTTTGTATGTAGCATATACCGGATAGTAAGCCTAAGAAATTGTTTGCTAGCAGATAGTTCTCTGTACACAAGTCCTTAAATTAAGTGCTTGTAAAGACAAGAGTATATGCTTAAAACTCAGTCATATCTAACACAGTCAAGGACGTTGTCTTTTTCCAACAATAAACATAGGGGTCTTTTGTTACATTTTTAGTTTAGATGGGGCACCCACTTGTTAGAGATGAAGGTGGTAGAAAAATTAATGAATGACAATTGGTGTCCATGGCTTCAGGCATCCTCCATGTAGAAAAGCTGCAGGACATTATGCAGAGAAGAAACAGTTAAGCCAGAACTCTAAACTCCTGGTGCAATTTTTTCCCCATCCATGATGCCAAGAATGCTAGTTCTGAAAGATGTTAAATAGATATTCTGGGGGGAGAATTTCCATGACCAAAGTTTGAAATGCTGGATTAAGCAAAGTTCAGCATGGATCTTTATTGTAGTTCTTTTCAGAGTCTGTATTATGATTATGTGTGAATCACAGGAAAAGGGAGGGAGACACAGCGTGTTGAACACTCAATGGCACATACTTCAAGGTCCAAACTCCCTACTTCTGGGCTGTATGACTTCAGGCTAGCCTCAGTTCCTTGGTCTGCAGTTGAGATTACTGAGATGATTAGATGAGCCAGTGCTTATAAAATGCTTAGCACAAAATGCCTGGCACATAATAAACACTTAACAGTTAGCCACAACGAATCCTTTTGCACCTGAGGCAGAATGGTGTACTGTCAGGTTGTAGGGCATTATGGAGCAGCAGAAAGAGCCCAGAATTAGGTGTCAAAAGCTTCAGGTTCCAGCTGGGTGCAGTGGCTCAGCCCTGTAACCCCAGCACTTTGGGAGTCTGAGACAGGAGGATTGCTTGAGCCCAGGAGTTCAAGACCAACCTGGGCAACATAGCGAGACTCTGTCTCCACAAGAAGTAAAAAAAAAATTAGCTGAGCATTACACCTGTAGTCCTAGCTACTCAGCTGAGGTGGAAGGAATTACCTGAGTCCAGGAGGTCGAGGCTGCAGCGAGCCGCGTTCTTGCCACTGTGCTCCAGCCTGGGCAGCAAAATGAGACCTTGACTTTAAAAAAAAAATGCTTTGGGCTTCAGTTTTGCCACCAGCTGGCCCAGAGGATTTTGAGTTACTTTGCCATTGTGGTGTTGTGTTTCATCATTTTTTCAATAAGTAGGTAATCTTGGTGCCTGTAATGTCTAGTCATGCTCTAAAATTGTATGTTCCTTTGGGCTGTACCAAAGCCAGAATTGGCAAGTTCAGTTTAGGACAGGTATATTATCTCTGAGTAACTGTGTGGATGAGATAGATTTTTAGCTAATTATTATTTCCTTTACAATGTGTGTGAGCTACTAAGTCACCTATGGAAAGATAAGCTAAAGTTAGTTTGGCACTTTGTAATCACCATAAAAGTTAATATACATTTGAGTCTAAGTAGGGGCCGGATATTCCTTTATTCTAAAATGAAGAGGCATCATGTAGGTGTTTGTTGTCTCTGATGTGATACAGAACTATATTATTAGGCCACATGGATATCTTATTTTTATGTTCAAATGCTAATTTCCTGAAAGTTGGGCCTGGGAATCTAGGGTATCCATAAATAGTTAGTTTTCTACCTTCTGATTTTGTCGTTAACCTAAGTTTAAATCATGAAGTGAGTTTAGCACCTGCTGTCTGAACTTTAATTATCTTGACCATTGTGTTGGTTGTACTACTTTAAAACATTTGAAGGAAGTTCACTTACTTAGCAAGGCACTGAATCTTTCAAGCAAGGCCTTGAATTTCTAAATAGCAGATTTCCACATTGGCAGTTTGAAGCATGGTATTTGTTCAATGTAGGCTTTACCTATGTGAGAAAAACCAAGCAATAGATTTGTTCGGTTGCTGTCCCACAAATTGTCTTTGCTGAGAAAAGGAACAGGTTTGTGATGTTTCTCACTTAAGTCAAGATTGGTACATTTGATCTTTTATGCATCAAATCAACATTTGCTCTTATCATTTTAAATACAAATACCATATGTTTGGGCTGAATCGTTTAATCAAAATCGTATCAGCAAGTATGGAAGGCCTAGAACACCATTGTTTTCCTCAATTTTCCATCCTTAAAGGACTTTAGGCCAGGTATGGTGGCTCACATCTATAATCCCAGCACTTTGGAAGGTGGAGATGAGAGGGTTGCCTGAGCCCAGGGATTCAAGACCAGCCTGGGCAATTTGGCAAGACCTGGTCTATACAATAGATAAAAAAATGAACCAGCCATGGTGACTCATGCCTGTAGTTCCAGCTACTTGGAAGGCTGAGGTGGAAGGATCGCCTGAGCCTAGAGGACCAAGACTGTGGTGGCTCTGAGTGTGCCACTGCACTCCAGCCTGGGCAACACAGTAAGATTTTTTTAAAAAAGGACTTTGTTTCCTCTTAAGGGTCTTATGTGAAGGAAATTGGTATTACCAAGTCTCTCTGTGGCACTTTTTGTCTTGGAGTCTGAGGTTTAGGTGGAGGAAGTAGCAGCAGTGGACACTAAAACTGCAGGTGTGGCCGTTTGGTAAAAGAACTTCCTTCCAGGCCAAGGAGTTTTCAGTTTCAGTGTCATACTGTAGGTGACAAGGAGTCAATGAAAAGTTTTTCGCAGGAGAGTGATGTGGTTAAGAGTAGTTCCTCTTAATAACTCAAAAAACGACAGATGCTGGAGAGGCTGCAGAGAAAAGGGAACGCTTCTAGTGGGAGTGTAAACTAGTGCAAACTCTGTGGAAAACAGTGTGACAATTCCTAAAGATCTAAATATCGACCTTCCATGTGACTCAGTAATCCCTCTTCTAGGAATATACCCTGAGGAACTCAAATCATTCTACAAAAAAGATACCTGTGCATGCATGTTTATTGTAGCACAATTCACAATAGTAAAAACATGGAACCAACCGTGCTACCCTTTGAAAGTGGACTGGATTTTAAAAAGTGGTACATATACACAATGGAATATTATGCAGCCATAAAGAAGGACAAAATTATGGACTTCACAGCAACTTGGATGGATTGATAGTCTGTTACACTCAGTGATCTATCACAGAAACAAAGAAATGAGTACCGCATGTTCTCACTTGTAAGTGGACCCTGAACATTTATCATAATATTACGTGAAAGAGATTGGCAGTAGCAGATCACAGCCAGGAAGGGGGGAGACACATAACATTAGTAAGGGTACCTGATCCCAAACCAGGTAAAATGAGGACCAATGGGAGACCTGAACGTCACTTGTACGATGACGTTGTATGTACCTAACCTTGAATTTTACCCCACACCTTTAAAATTAAAAAAAGTTTTAAAAAATTTTTAAAAAGAATAGTTCCTCTGGGCTATACCAGTAATCCCAGCACTTTGGAAGGCCAAAGTGGGAGGATTGCTTGCACATAGGAGTTTGTGACCAGCCTGGGTAGCAGAGCGAGATCTCATCTCAACAGAAAATTAAAAAAAATTAATTAGCCAGGCATTGTGGTGCACAACTGTAGTCCCAGCTACTTGGGAGGCTGAGGCAGAAGGATCACCTAGGCCCAGGTTGTCAAGACTGTGGTGAGCCATGATCATGCCACTGCACTCCAGTCTGGGCAACAGAGTGATTCAAAGACAGACCTTGGGCAGTGACCAAGTCAGGAGGCCATAGTTTGGGTCTAGGCCCAACATCATGTGGTTGCTGGTTTGGGGAGCCAGAGAAGGAGGGATGGAGTTAGGAGACAGGTGTATACCTTGCCTGCCTTCTAGGCATTGTGGGAATGCAAAACTGAACCAGATGTGCATTATCCTTTGGGAGAAAAATTTAATCTGTGGGGAGGCAACATAGTGCTTCAGTGTCCCTGGCTGAACGTGGCATTGAGAACCCTCTATCTCTGACAGAGGCCAGCCTTCCTCTTCTCTGTACCTTGTTGCTTTTCACAGCTTCCCTCTGCTCTCCTGTATTCACATCTTGCATCAGCCAAGAGGGAAAGGTCTGAAAGACCAGCTTTGTTTTGCTTCCAACTCGTACTCTGGACCCTGTTAGCCAATGATGTTGGCACTGCCTCACAGCAATGGTCAGTCCCAAGTTAAACAACCTCGTTATGAAACCCTATAGTGGGGCTGTGGTTTGGACTTCTGCACTGAGCCTTTGCGCATTTCCTTCCAGTCACTTTGGTGGGGACAGCTCTGCCCCAGTGAGCAAATGAGAGTGTGTAGAGCATGTTCTGGGGTTTTCTTCTCGGTGAGGCAGACCACATTTGACCTGGTGTAAAGGTGATAGTTTTGAGTCACCCTATTTATGGCCTTCAAGAGGTGTGCATCTTTTTGTACAAGGGGCTGTCAGTGCATAATTCATTTCCCTGGCCCAAGCACGTTAACGGCAAAAATCATTTCTGTGTGGAGGGAAGGAGTCTTCATAAAAGAAATCTGTCATGTTTCAAAAAGTTTTTTGTGTATTTGTTTTTAAGGGAAGGACAATGGAGATATTATCTACTACAGAGTGAAAAGGGCCCTGCTTATTATTAAATTGGATTCTGTGGAAGGATCTTGGTTACTTCTCCTGTTTCTCGTGCTCCTGAAATCTGAATGGGAGGGAACTTTTAGTTTGATGTCAGAATTATTTGCACCACACTGGATGACATAGAAATGGATTTTTAGTTGCCCTTAAACACATTAAACATCCAGGCAGCCCCAGAACCACCCTGGAGCCCTGCAGACCCTGAGTGGCTAAGGGCAAGCTGGCTTTTCTAGACATGCCCTGACCCCACCCTAAGTGTTATAGTAATACATGCCTGACAGTTACCTCCTAAGGAGCCGGTTGTCCTGGGGAGGTCAGTTGACTTGTCAGGCTGCCCAGTGTGGTTGAACAGTATGGTGACTAGAATTCTCTGGGAGACATTTTTGACCCATCTGCCTGTGAGTGTGAGTGACTGTGAGTCCATACAATAGGGTCATCTAGTGAATAGAAATTCAATTTTTACATAGGGATTAAGTATCTCAATATTATCCTTGCCTTATCAAACTTCTTTGACAGAGCCAAGAGGTAAAGTCCCTCAATGCTGAGAAAAGGGAAATACGTTTCTAATAGATAAAAATAATCTTTTGCTTACTTTTAAGACTAGGTTATTTAAGTAGATGTGGTACAAAGTTTGAGAGGCTTGGGACAGAGGGTTTTCCGGGCTTAAAATTGAACGATTTTAATTAGGGAAATTCTGGAGGACCTTGTGACATGTGTTAACTCTGAAACCTGAGTCCAAGGCCAGTTTAAGTAATCTCAGTCAACAAATATTTATTGAGTACTCATGCACTTTGAGAGGGACAGAAAATACACATAGGTCATTCAAGACCTGCCTTCAATGAGTTGTACCCTGCTGAGGGGCAAAACAATTAAACGTAAAGTGACAGTAAGATTTTTTGTCATAAACTCTTCATATGCTACAAAATCCTAAAATAGTGTGATTTATACTAGGGTACATATAAGGGCTGGAGAAGTCAGGGCCCATTTCATAGACAGGATTTGAGAGAAGAAACCCGAGGTCCTCTGGATGAAGTTAACAGGCAAAAGTTTAATACAAGCAGTTTAATACAAGAATGACTTGTAGGTGGGAGCACAGACAATAATTCATCCCTAGCCATGTTTGCGGAGCACCTACTATGTACCAGGCACTGTGATTAGGGGAGAGAAGCCTCACCCTCAAAGGAGCTGAGAGTCTAATAAGGGTCAGTTGATGCTAAAGCTGTGGAAGACAGGGCTCCTGATATGGTTCAAAAGTTTAGGAAATTATAGTCTGGATTGGTGATAGTTCTGGAAACCTTGTAATACAGGGTGACTTCAATGGCAGTTAAGCTCTGACCATTCTTTTTTCTTTTCTTTCTTTCTTTCTTTCTTTCTTTCTTTCTTTCTTTCTTTCTTTCTTTCTTTCTTTCTTTCCTTTCTGTCTGTCTGTCTGTCTGTCTTCCTTTCTGTCTGTCTGTCTGTCTGTCTTTCTGTCTTTCTTTTTTTATTTCTTTCTTTCCTTTCTGTCTGTCTGTCTTCCTTTCTGTCTGTCTGTCTTCCTTTCTGTCTGTCTGTCTTCCTTTCTGTCTGTCTTTCTTTCTTTCTTTCTTTTTTCTTTCTTTCTTCCTTCCTTCCTTCCTTCCTTCCTTCCTTCCTTCCTTCCTTTCTTTCTTTCTTTCTACCTTTCTTTCTTTCTTTCTTTCTTTCTTTCTTTCTTTCTTTCTTATTAGAGTCTCTCTCATTCTGTCTCCCATGGTAGAGTGCAGTGGCACATCCACAGCTGCCGTAAGGTTCAGGCAATCCTTCCACTTCAGCCTTCCAAGTAGCTGGAACTACAAGCACATACCATCACATCCAGCTAAGTTTTTGATTTTTTTGTAGACACAAGGTCTTACCAAGTGCCCAGGCTGGTCTTGAACCTCTGGACTCAGGCAGTTCTCTCACCTCCACCTCCTAAAGTGCTGGAATTACAGGCATGACCCACCATGCCCAGCCTATGACTGTTCTAACAGAAAAGTTCCACACACTCCTACCTCAGGGTGGTCACTGGGTGCCTACAAGCCAGGCCACTGGAACACCAGTCCCTGAGATTTTGGTCCTCAGAATCTGCTGGTACAATAGCTCACAAAAAATAGATTCCATACTTTTCTGTCATTTGGCACTGAGGCCTGATGGGGATTGTGGGCTTAGGTTTAAAATTCTTCAGCCTCACTAGCCAGCAGCTGAAACTTGAGAAAATAAAGTGGTACTGTTATGAGGGTTGGACCTGTCTGTTCTCTTAGGAAGATTCCAATCACAGCGACTGCTGGAACAGAAAGTTTTATTTTAAGAGTAAATCTAACGAAAGCCAGTGTAGCAAGGGAACCATTTTAAATAATTTCTGTTAGGAATAAACATTCAATTTGAATTGTAAAAATAGGACAATAATGAGTGCCCTCTGTTTCCAAACACACACATTGTTAAGAAGCTACCCGTCTGCTTTATTTTGGGCTTTTGTGAGATACTGGTGGTAAAATGTCAGTTTACTAAAACCATTTTTAAAAAAATGTATACCTCTACTGTATCTCCAATCCATGTGAGTTTCTCTTTTGGCAGGATTAGGTTGAATTTTAATATTAGACTCTTATGGAAGAGTTAAGAAGCTGTGGAACTGGTATACTTAGCGACTGATCCCCTCTCCATATTAAGCGTGTGATTTGCTATTACCGAGTGCCAGTAATAGAAAAAGAATGTGCTTGTGTGGGTTTTTCTGCATTTGTCATTAAGGCTCTGCTAAGCCAATGAGCCCTAGAAGCAGGCTCACCGTGGTCTTTCTCCACTGTCGGGTCAGCCTTTGGGGCGTTGTGCCTGGCGTCAGCATGGATCTGGGCTGTGGCAGAAAGCCCTGCACAGCCCTTGGCCCCAGGTGACTGGGGAGCTCTCATCTATAGCAGTAAGGCTCTGAGCACAGCCAGGCCTGCAAGCATTTGGTGGGCCTTGATGGATCCCTGGGTGATTATTTAGCCCAAGCGCTATAATTCCTTTTTTTTTCTTTTTCCCCAAGAAAGTCTTAAGTGTCTGTGGCCTTTCCAGTAATGGAGTGACTTTGTGGCAAAGAGAATGCCTGAGATGGCTTATATGGCATTGAGACGGCTGAATTTCAGACAAGTTTAGTGGGATGTAACAAAATAAACCCAAGACAGGTGCTTAGGTCTCTGAGCTGTCTTCATTCTACTGGTTTAAGCCATGTAGGCTTCCCTCGGGGCATTAGTCCATGCTCAGTCCATAAGTTGTCAGAATGAGGAAGACTATGGCCAGAAATGTGATTCAGAGAAATGCGGGAGTCGGAGGGGTAGTTACTGTTGTGTAAACCTGAACAGTAAGATAATAAGCATGGTTCTTAATCTCTCACCATCCTGAATCTCTTGTCTTTCTTTTCTTAGAGAGCAGAGCTGACTTCTGATAAAGACATGTACCTTGACAACAGCTCCATTGAAGAAGCTTCGGGAGTGTATCCTATTGATGATGACGACTATGCTTCTGCATCTGGCTCAGGTAAGTCTGAGTACTTCTACATGCTGGTCTTCATGCATGCGCACACACACGTATTTTACTGTGCTTGCTTCAAGGAGACAGGCAGGATGCACTGCAGCCAGGAACATGGTCTTTGAAGTCAAGATGCCTGGGTGCGAATTCTGCCTCTTTACTACTTTAGCTGTGAGTTCTTAGGAATGTATTTAACTTTGCTGCGCCTCAGTTTCCTCACTTATAAAGTGAAAAGTGTCAGTGATCCTTACCACATAGAGTTGTAGTGAGGATTCATGGGAGCTGACACATCTAAAGCTCTTAGATGCTTGGCACACAGTGCTCTGTCGACATTGCCTTTTAGTTTTATTATTAAGACTTTCAGAGTGATGGCATGAAAACCACCCTTTAAAAAATCCCTCAAACATTCGTCTCATAAAACCACTTACCCTGTGTTAAAAATTATAGATGAGACCAAGAAGCCATACTTTTTTTATTCATGGTGTATTACTCAAAAGTAGGAGGGAAAATGTAGCAGCCAAATAAAATGATTATATAGTGACATCCTCAACTCCCTTAGTGCATTAGTCATCTGTTACCTCTGTAAGGCTGCATAACAAACCACCCCCAAAACTTAGTGGCTTAAAGCAACAGTCATTCAGTTAGCTCATTCTTTTGTAGGTTGCCAATTTAGGTAGGGCCTGCTGGGGTTATTGTCCAGCTTTAGGTAGGCTATGCAGCTTTGGGGCTCTTTTGTCTCTGGGGAAGCTGAACAGACTTGGCTCTGGTCGACACGGTCTCTCATCCTCCAGTATGTCAGCCATTTGTTCACAGGGAGGAGGCACAGATCCCAAGACAGCAAGTAGAAGTGAGCAAGGCCTCTTCCACCAAGGCATAGAACTTGGCACAGCATCATTTCTATCACATCGTATGGGTCAAAGCAAGTCAGAGGCCAGAACAGATTCCTCCTCTTTTTTTTTTTTTTTTGAGTTGCTGTCTCACTCTGTCACCCAGACTGGAGTGCAGTGGCCGCTCCCGGCCACCGCAGCCTCGACCTGCTGGGCTCCAGCGATCCTTCTGCCTCAGCCTCAGATTCCTCCTCTTAATGGAAGAAGCTATAAGGTCACATTGCAGAGGTTGTGGCTACAAGGAGGAATAAAGGAGTCTCGCCACATTAACAATCTACTATACCTGGTGATTGTTTCACCTGTGCTAGGAACAGTCCCCAAGAAGCTGAGAAAAAGGAAGAGTTGGTACACATATTTAATTGATGGTCAAGTCAGTAATGCATGGTCAATTGCATGCTAGGAAAGTCTCATTGCTGTTTAGGGTTTTTATTTTAGATTCAGCAGATGGCAAAATTTATGCTGAATGTGGATGTCTGACAATCAGATTGATCTGGGTTTCAGAATGACCCAGAACACATCTAAATCAATTGTGTCTTGGTAGAGCTCTAGTCATATGAGTGAGTGTTTTAAGTTGGAAAATGGCAAGTCTAAGAACAACAAGAGAGGTGGTTGCTGACCCAGTAACAATGAGCTTACAATGCAATCCTAATGTAAAAATAACCCTAGTTATTCTTGGGAGAGTGATATATCACACACACACACAGAATGAGTGTGAAAGAGTTGTTCTTCATAGCCCATAACTCTATAAATATTTTTCATGGCACCTCTTTTTCTTTAGCACCTCAAATGTGCTTTAACTGTCATCTTCACTGTGTCCCAAGAATGATAAATATGGATACTTTTTTGTCCCCATTTTACAGATCTTAGTATCCAAGAGTTGTTAGGGATCTGCAGAGGTTGTCCAAGTCGTTTTGTTGATTTGCCAAGAGAGTTCTTAAGTTTAAAGAAAACAGGTATTTCTGCTTCCCTGCTGGGGGAATCCAGGTGAAAGATGGTTGGAATGGATTGTTTTAAATCCTAAACCCACTAATCAGATCAAGTTGAGACTGAACCATGGGCCCGCGTTGCTTCTGCTATGGCTCTGGCCTTGGGCAGATCATTGCTTTGAAAAAGTGGAAGAGCATTGGTCTTGACACTGAAAACTTTCACACTGAGCTGGAGATGTTTTTTAGCTTAACATAGCAACACTTGCAGCTAAAATTTGGTTTCGTTTGTTTGTTTGTTCAAGTTGAGGTCTCACTCTGTTGCCCAGGCTGGAGTGCAGTGGCACAGTGACTCACCATAGCCTTCAACTCCTGGACTCAAGTGATCGATCCTCCTGCATCAGCCTCCTGAGTAGCTGGGACTAAAGGCATGAGCCACCATGCCCAGCTAATTTTTTTTCTTTTTTGTAGAGGTAAGGTCTCAGTATGTTGTTCAGTCTGGTCTTGAACTCCTGGGCTCAAGTAATCCTGCTGCCTCAATCTCCCCAAGTGCTAGGATTATAGGCATGAGCTACCACAGCTAGCCAAACAGTTAAAATTTGTGAAGCACTTACTGTGTGTCAGGCACTGCTGTAATCCTTCTAACATCCCTGTAAGAATAGATTATATCATTATTTCCATTTTTCACTTATGAAAACCTGAGGCTCAGAGAGATTAAGTAACCTGCCTCAGGTCACACTGTTAGAAAGTAATGGAGCTGTGATAGCAACGAGGGAGTTGGACTTGGGAGCGTGCTCGCATACAGTCCTTTGCTGTCCTGCCTCCTTGTGTCATCAAATGCCATTCTAAAAGGAAGAGACCTTGCCTGGCTGATGCCCAGTTCCAGCTGGAAACACCCCAAGGTTTCAGCAGCCAAGGTACCATCTGCCTCACTCCTCAGCTATTCAGTTGAAAAGCAAATGGACTGGAGGAGAATGGCTAAAGACCCAGAGGGGACTTCTCAGGTGAGTAGTGGACCCATGTGATACATGTGGCTCAGGTGAGAAAGACTCGGTCCCGGTCCTCAAGGTACCAAGAATCTAATGAAAGAGAAGTAGAAATGAGAAATAATTGTGACACCAGCTGATGGGTGACATAGCATAGGAAAGTGCTGTACAACAAACATTTAAGAGTTAAATATTGGCTGGGTGTGATGGCCTTAAACCTGTAATCCCAGTACTTTGGGAGACTGAGGGGAGAGGATTACTTGAGCCCAGGAGTTCAAGACCAGCCTTGGCAACATAACAAGACCTTGTTTCTACAATAAATTTAAAAATTAGCCAGGTGTGGTAGTATGTGCCTATAGTCCCAGCTACTCGGGAGGTTGATATGGAAGGATGGCTTGAGCCCAGGAGGTCAAGGCTACGGTGAGCTGTGATCATGCCACTGTACTCCATCCTGGGTGACTGAGCGAGACCCCAACTAAAAAAAAAAAAAATTAAATATAGCTCTCTGGTTAAAGATGATGGATTGCGCCATCTACCTTCCAATACCTGACCAAACTGACCAGAAAGAAATTGGACATAAACTCACAAGAACAAGCAAATGGGTAAGGGGACAAAAGCATGAGGTTTTGAAAGCTGGGAAGCAGATGAGCTAGTAATAACAGACTTGGCAGACTTGAGAAGGTCGAGTCAGCCAGCAGTGGGGAGAGCCAAGAAGCAACCCAGTTAGTACAATGGAATCCCCTGGGTCTGGGAATCAGTGACACTATCTGGAGGTTGAGAGCCATACTAAACTCAGGATGATTGGTTGGAAGCCTGTGTAAGAAGCAGGTCAATCCCTGGATTCCTTTTTTCCATCATTCCACAAAAGGATTCATGCTCCATGACCTCAGAGGAAAACTGGAGGTTTATTAACTAGAGATAATAAAACTCCCATAGCCTTTGGACTATGGGGGTACTTCAGGAACAGATGAGGTGGAGGAGGGTACCTTATTTAACACAGGGAGAATAAGTTCTTAGATGACAAGTTAATTTATGCCAGTTGTTTTCTCCCCATCAGTTCCCAGTACACTCACAGTCTGTTTTTTACCTTTGGGGAAAGGAGTGAGAGCGCCCTTCTGGGAATTTGGAGCAACACCAAAGAAGCTACTCTAAGATAGTGGCATTGGGAGCTCTCTAACAAAACACACAGCTCTGTCTTAACTGATGATGTCCACGTTTGACAAACCTCTTCTGTGTGCTCAGAGCTTCTACTCAGCATTTCATGGTTTTCCTCTTAAATATGAAAAGACAACCAGGCTCTCCAGACATTTAGGAAAAACTTGTAAGATAAAAGAGAGAGGCCTTCCCCAACCCCCAAATTGGGAAAGGACAGAAACTCACAGGAACAAGAAAATTTAGAGAAAAACGTATTAAATTCAGAGAGCAAAGAAGATGCTTTTAGAAGTAGAACAAAAACAGGAACATTCTGAAAGCACTTAAGAGTTCTTGGATAGGAACTTTCATGTCAGAAATGAAGAACCCATTAGAAGATGAGACGATACAGAGGTTATGTGTTCATTCACTGAACAAGTATTTATTAATCACTTACTGCATGGGGAATAAGCACCATTCTAAGTTCTAGAAATACTTCAGTAAATAAAATTGAACAGTGTTTTCTTGGTGGTGGGATCATTCTGTGAATTTCTTTGTGTATTTCTGTGTTTCCAAATTCATATATGAAAATGTATTCTTTTCTTAAAACATGTATTATTTTTATACGTTGTCTTAGTCCTTTCAGGCTGCTATAACAAAATACTTGAGACTGAGTCATTTATAAAAACAGCATATATGTATTGGTCTCAGTTCTGAAGGCTAGGAGGTCAGAGATCAAGGCTTCAGCAGATTTGGTGTCTGGTGACGGACTGTCCTTTTTTTCTTAGATGGTGCCTTCCTGCTGCATCTTCACATGACAGAAAGGCAAACAGGCTCCCTTAGGCCTGTGTTTTTATTTTGTTTTTATTTTTTTATTTTTTTATTTTTTGAGTTGGAGTCTCACTCTGTCGCCCAGACTGGAGTGCAGTGGCCACTCCCGGCCACCGCAGCCTCCACCTCCTTGGCTCCAGTGATCCTTCCGCCTCAGCCTTCCGAGTAGCCAGAATTACAGGCATGAGCTATCACGCCCGGCTGATTTTTTGATTTATTGTAGAAATGAGGTCTCGCTGCCCAGGCGGGTCTCGAACCCATGGGCTCAGGCAATCCACTCACCTCAGCCTCCCAGGCCTGTGTTTTTATAACTTTAACCCTTTGCACTAGAAACTTCCTTCTGAGGGGACATCATAAATGTCACTCAGATGTCCCCTCTCAGAGGACATAAAGATTGCTGGTGATTATATGGGACAAACTTACGCAAGCACAAATTTTTAAAAAATGTAGTTTTCTTGAAGGTTTTCATTCAAAAACAATGAAAAAAATCTGTGTCCCACTTGAAATTTGTCAAGCTGCTGATTGATCAGTCGAGAAGTGGTTTTCAGGAATCACAAGTATGGTTCTTCCACATTGTCTTTAACAACAGACTGGACAATAAATTACATATTATTAATGTGGGAGGAAGAAAATGAGACTGCATTGTCTGCTCAAATGGAAAAACGTCAGGTGGAAGATATCAAACAAATTACTATTGCACAACATGTATCAATGAACCTGTAATGCATGTTGGTAACTGTTTCACATGTTACTACGTGCTAGAAAAATATAAAATGCTCAATTTTCATTTTTGTCATAAATAAATTCCTCAATGTACAAAATTCCATTATAAGTTAAATATCATTACAATAAAATAATTGGTTCCAACGCTATTCTATTTAATATATGAAGTGATTCATTTTTCACTATTTCATAAAAAAGTGCGGTTGAGTTGTTGATAGGTGATCCATGAGATGTCTCCAAGTGCAAAGGGCTAATTTCATTCGTAAGAGCAGAACCCTCGTGACCTAATCTCCTCCTAAAAGGCCCTCCCTTTAATACTACTGCATTAGGGATTAGGTTTTAACATACAGATTTGGGGGATATGCAGGCCTTCAGATCATTCCCTAAGCAGAAGAAAATACTATTTTAAAAAAAAAAAGAAGAAGAAGAAGAGCTAGAAACAGTTCCATGATAGAGAAATCAAGGAAGGTGTCAGAGAGGGGATTACATGCTGGACATGACATTGTAAGCAGGAGTGTTCCAGGTGGAAAGAGGCTTTGGGGTCATCTATTTCAGATGGAGAACAGAGGAGGCTGAAAATCAGGGATGAGAGAGGGGTATTCAAGGGAGCTCTCAGGTTTCTGGTTTGGGCAAGAGGGTTAATGTTTTTAATAAAGAAAATAAAAACAGCAGAGCCACATGAGGCAGATTATTCATCTGTCTCTAACTTTGCAAGTGTGCTAGAACGAGGAGACTTTTAACTTTACAGATGTCTTCTCTCACACATATTCATTCCACTCCTAGCTTGATGACTCATATTTGCAACTCTTGTAAAACAAGGAGGTCTCGAAAGCCCTTACTTGAAAATTTTTATTTCTCATTAACTTGTATTCTTTGTAAGAAAATGATTCATTGTAGAAACAAATTAACCATATTGTATGTAAAACATCAATGAATAATCAGGTAAGGTGATAAAATAGAGCATTGTATTTCTGAAACCATTATTATCAATGACCTATATTTACATAACGTTTTATGTGTACAGAATGCTTTTAAACATATATCATGTATGTGAGATATATATCTGTGATATATGCATGCCTCTGTGGGTTAGTTATTATTATCCCCATTTGACAGATGAAGAAACTAAGACCCAAGCATTATTTGCCCAAGAATACAGAACTAATAAATGCCAGAACCGGTACTAGGTTGGTTGGTTGGTTTTTTTAATGCCCAACCCTGTATATATTCCAGTATACCCTGGCATTTCTTCTCTATAATAATGAATATATATGTTTTGAAGTTAAAGGGGACTGTTGATATGTTCAGAAATGAACCATAGCCATTTAACTATTTCCAGCATGTTACCTCTTGCTTTCTGAATGACTTGGTACATGGACATGATTGTGTGGAAGATACTTATTTTCCTTTGTTTGAGGAATTTAGAGATATTCACCATTCATTCTTGTCTGGGAAAGCAGGTTAGCTTGAGTTACAGAGTTTGTGTTTGTTTGAATTGTTACAAATTTGACAAATGATCAACTTGAAAAGAATGTTGTAACTGAATGTCAGAAATTCTCTAATGCTGTTCTGGTGAAAAGGCAAAAAAAAAACCAAAAAACAACATATATATATATTATTTATATTTATTTATTTATTTATTTATTTTTTATAGAGTGCCCAGGTGGAAGTTACTTGTTTAACAAATACAAATGAGAACCTGTTATATCTTAAACACTATGTTAGGCACTCAGAGAGCAAAACAGATGCAATCTCCTGATCTTACAGAGTTTCCAGTCTGGTAGGGGAGAGTTTAATCAATAGTTACACGAATAAATACATAAGTACAGATTTGTGGTTAATGGAATTAGGATAAGAAGTGTGGTGCTAAAGGGATTCTGGCCTAATATGAAAGGGAGTCTCTTCCCCAAGTTCTGGAAGTGTATTAGGAATTAACCAGATGAGAGTTTCTGGCAGAAGGATCAGGATCAGGGGATCCTGGCTGGAGCATGAGGGGCAACAGGAAAAGGATGCTCAAGGAAGCTGAGAAGAAAGGCTGGGACTGGATCACACAGGGCTGGGTTGAGACATTCAGATTCATCCCAGCAGTGGGGAACCGTTATAAGAGTTTTAAATGAGGATGATGAGGTGGTAGTCTATTCATGGACAGTGGACTAGACTGAAAAAGGCTATTAGGAAGAAGGCAGGTACAGTGCTTCATGGAAAGATCCCTGGCTTGGGTCGTGGTGGTGCCCTGCAGCTGTAGAAAGGTGTTGGAGTGGAGAGAGATATTAAGAAGGTAAAATCGATAGGACTGGGTGATGGATTCAATAACGAGGTCAAGATGAGGAAGTCAGAATTCTGGTATATGGGAAGGAGGTTTTCAGTCACTGCATAGTAACATGAGGAGAAGACCAGGTTTGTGGGAGGAGGAAGGGGATCATGAGTTCTGTTCTGGACATGTTAGAGGTGTGTCGTACCTTTGATTCATTCAAGTGAAAAATGCAGGTAGGCCACCAGATATATGGGTCTGACAGTGAGAGGGGTGGTAAAAGCTAACAGTGTAAATTTGGGTATCATCTGATTTAGCTGGTTTATTGAAGTCATGGACATGCGTGAGGGAGAAAACATAGAGGAAGAGAAGCTGAGGGACAGACCTTAAGAACCTTTTGGTCAGGTACAATGACTCATGAGCACCTGCAATCCCAGCCAAGGGAGGCCAGGGTGGAAGGATTGCTTGAGGCCAGGAGCTCGAGACCAGCCTGGGCAACATAGTGAGTTTCCATCTCTACAAAAGAATAGAAAAATGAGTCCAGTGTGGTGGAGTGCACTTGTAGTCCCAGCTACTTAGAAGGCTGAGGCAGGAAAGTCATCAGAGCCTAGGAGTTCATATCTCTAAAAAGCAAAACAAAACAAAAAATGCTTGTTATTTGATATTCATGTAGAGGAAGATAAACCTGCAGGGGAGACTTAGGATAGCCAGAAATGTGAGGGGAAAGCCAGGAACTCAGAGAAGCCCAAAGAACCAGAGATTGTCATGGTGAAGATGGCAGTTGACAGAGCAGTGGTGGTAGGAAGTTCTATTAGAGGACGACTCTAGATATGGCAACATGGAGGACATTGGTACCACATAGTATCAAACATGTGGTGACAGGGAAAATGCCTCTGGAGAGGGTAGAGGACAGGGTAGATAGAGTGTTGAGGACAGGGGCTAGTGAGTATCAACCCCTGTTGGAAAAATCTGCCTATAAAGTGGGGAGGGGGAAGTCACTTGCTTGAGGTCAGGGGTCAGCCATCGAAGAGTTTTCCTCTTCTGGATTTTGTTTTGTTGTATTCTTCACATGGAAATGGAACACATTTCAGCTTAGATGGGAAGAAATTTTGTGGAGCTGGAAGAGATTGAACTCACAAGTGAAAGAAGGGCTATTTGAGAGTATCCAGGAAAATAAGAATATAGAAAAAGATTGCCAGGCTCCCTATAGATTCCCTTGGAAATCACTTCTTTGTGGCAGTAAGACTGCAGGAGGGCTTGTGCTGATTTCTATGGAGCCAGTGTTCTGAAAGAACATGGCTCATCAGTATCCACATGAGGCAAGAGCACCTGATGATGGAGATGTCAGCGCCATGACTCCCATGCTTGGCTCATCTTTGCTTATTTTTCCAGGAGCTGATGAGGACATAGAGAGTCCAGAGCTGACAACATCTCGACCTCTTCCAAAGATACCGTTCACTAGTGCTGCTCCAAAAGTGGAAACCACCACGCTGAATATACAGAACAAGATGCCTGCTCAGACAAAGGTGTGTTTTGTTTTGTATTGCGTTATCAGGTTATTGCAAATGCTCCTCTCTTCTGATTGTACACAATAGTCCTTTTAAGAGCTCCCGTTTAAAATTGCATAAGGACAAGTGATCATTTCGTTATGTTGTTGTAAATGGCTCCTCCTTGCTCTTTATGGTCATTTTGGCATGTACCCACTAGTCATATACAAATATTTTTTTACATGGCTGTCCCTCTTAAGAATCTTCTTAAGCTTGGTTAAGCAAAGTATTGTTTATTTGGCTTAAGCTAAGAACATTTTTTTCATTTCGTAGAAATATTTTGAGTTGGTTCCATGTTTTTGCAGCAGTCACTGGACACTGCTAGGGGAGGGAGGGAGGGAAGAGGGCTTTAAAGAAGTAACTGCATCAAATCAAGATTAAAGAAATAGATGTTTGTCAGATGAATTTAGGCATGGTGGCGTGTTCCTAAAGTTCCTGGTACTTGGAAGGCTGAGGCAGAAGGATTGCCTGAGCCCAGCAGGTTGAGACTGTGAGTGTGCCACTGCACTGCATCCCAGCCTAGGCAACAGAATGAGATTAAAAAAAAAAAAAAAAGAATGTTCCATCCAGAGCATATGAGGGCTGTGCCACCTCCAAGAGCAGGGTGACTCTCTAGCTTGGATGTTGCATGGTATTGGCCTGAGCAAAGCTGTGGAAATGAGATCCCAAGGGAAAAACTTAATATGAGAGAATGGTGGGAGCCAAATTGACAGTGCTGTGACGCAGGAAAACACACAACAGGAAATGCACAGAAATAGCAAGTTTGGAAGTCCCCTCCCCAATATAGTATCATTAATGGAAATAGAAAAGAGGGCTAATCTGATTTGGTGGTGAAATACTTCTTGGACTTGACAGAGTTAAAGTTGCTGCAGCTAAGGGTTAAGATCCCTCAAGCTCCTGACTTGATGGGAAGAATGCTGATTAGAGATGAAGCTATAAACTTACACTTAGCACTGTAGAGTGTCCAAGACCCTGAGAGTGTCCATTGTTAGACAAATGAGGAAACTAAGGTGCAAAAAAGTGATATGACTTGTTCAGGGGAGCTACTTGCAGAACCCCGGTCCCCTGAAGTCCTAGTTCGGGGCCCTCTGAAGATACAAGATTATATAGGAGGAAGAAGAGTAAGGCTTGAGGGCAGGAAAAGCCCAGTCAGACATGAGAAAATACTGAAAGAGAGTTATTATCACAGTAACCTGTGTAGCAAAGAGATGAAGAAGTAAGGAGAATTGGGACAATCCTGCTGGATTGGAGTAGCTGGAGAAAGATGGTGGCCTGAAGTCAGAAGAGTGGGGAGAAAGTAGAGATCTTATGAAATGCCAACTAAAACAACCTAGCCATGTTGTTAAGATTTTTATAGGGCCGGGCGCGGTGGCTCAAGCCTGTAATCCCAGCACTTTGGGAGGCTGCGGCGAGAGGATTGCCTGAGCTCAAGGGTTTGAGACCAGTCTAGGCAACTTGGTGAGACCTTGTCTCTGCAGTAAATCAAAAAATTAGCCAGGCATGGTGGTACGTGCCTATAGTTCCAGCTACTTGGAAGGCTGAGGTGGAAGAATCTCCTGAGCCCAGCAGATCGAGGCTGCAGTGGCCATGAGTGTACTGCTGCACTCCAGCCTGGGCGACAGAGTGAAACTTTGACTCTTAAAAAAAAAAAAGATTTTTATAAACTCGCTAACTATCCTTCATCACTGTTTGCGTGATGGGTGTTATGCAAAACAAGGAACTACATAGAGTCCATTATGGGACTCACCCATTAGTATAAACATCACATGAAGTGTGATTATTCTGATTATTTCCAAGATTCATTCTTTGAAAAAAAAAAACACTTTGGAATATACTTATCTATTATTTCTTCTTTCCAGCACATTTTTAAAAAATCAATATAATCCTCTCCTTTTTCCCATACAGTCACCTGAAGAAATTGATAAAGACAAAGTTCATCTCTCTGACTCAGAAAAGAAAGTCGACCCAGCTGAAGAGGATACAAATGTCTATACTGAGAAACACTCAGACAATCTGTTTAAACGAACAGAAGTCCTAGCAGGTGAGTAGCCCAGTAGGAGTGAGACGGGAGGATGCTTAAATAGGTCTCTATTTGTCTAAGTGATATTCAGAGATGTAGCAAAGCTTGCTCTCACCTTCCTGCTGAAAGCAGTCTTAGCCCTTCATTCCAGAGTGAGAGACAAGAGGTTAGGCAAATGTCTTTATTTTTTTGCCAGCTCTCTCAGCCTATCCTTGGCTAGCTATTAGGCAGGGAGTGGGAGGTGTCGTAGCAAAGAAAAGCTGAGATCTGAACTGGTCCCGAACAACTGGGCATAGGGAGATGGTGAGTGTGAAGATCAACTAGTCTTGTTCCAAGTCATCCCTAATTTCAAAATAAATTTAAGAGAAGGAAAATTTCTTTCAGGGTAGGGCAGTTCACATAAATACTGCTCAAGGTGTTAAGAATGTTGTGTCTGTATTCACTTATCTGATGGAAGTGCTAACATCTGGTTTTAAAGATGTGCAAAAGCTAAGAGCACCCAATCCTTGAAAGGATAGTCTCAAATCTAAGACTAGAAATTTGCATGCTTTTTTCATATTTACTCTTTAAAATTTTAAGTCAGATTTTTCATGTTTTGTGTTTTTATTGAAAAGCAATTTGAATATAAAATATGAGTACTGAAAAGACAAAAGACGATTTTAAGGTATGGAATTAGTTGAGGTCACAGCCAGATTTGATCTATTGAAGTTTTGGGGTGATATTATTAATACTAATCAAAGAAAGTATTGTACCTTCCTGAGGAATGTCAGATTTACATAATTACCTAGTTGCTTCATTGGATCTCATTGTTTTTTTTCAAATTGGGTTTTCAAATTAAGCCTTTTATAAAAGTGTAAATAGATTGGGCTTTACAAAGCTAATTTCTGCAACCCTTGAATCTCTTCTAAAGTAATCTTGTTTTTGGTTGTTTCAGCTGTCATTGCTGGTGGAGTTATCGGCTTTCTCTTTGCAATTTTCCTTATCCTGCTGTTGGTGTATCGCATGAGAAAGAAGGATGAAGGGAGCTATGACCTTGGAGAACGCAAACCATCCAGTGCTGCTTATCAGAAGGCACCTACTAAGGAGTTTTATGCATAAAACTCCGACTTAGTGTCTCTATTTATGAGATCACTGAACTTTTCAAAATAAAGCTTTTGCATAGAATAATGAAGATCTTTGTTTTTTGTTTTTTTCATTAAAGAGCCATTCTGGCACTTTAATGATAAAATCCCATTGTATTTAAAACTTTTCATGTATTTCTTTAGAACAACATAAAATTAAAATTTAACATCTGCAGTGTTCTGTGAATAGCAGTGGCAAAATATTATGTTATGAAAACCCTCGATGTTCATGGAATTGGTTTAAACTTTTATGCGCAAATACAAAATGATTATTTTTATCCTATGGTTCGAAGATGAAAGCTGTTTCATTTGTGGCAGCATGTCTCGAATTGACCTTACCAAGTTGGTCTTTGTTAATTTATCCGTTGGCTCCCCTCTTCTCCTCTGCTCTCCCCCTCTTGTGCCCTTAAAAACAAAACCAAACCCTATGCCTTTTGTAGCTGTCATGGTGCAATTTGTCTTTGGAAAATCCAGATAATGGTAATTTAGTGTATATGTGATTTTCAAATATGTAAACTTTAACCTCCACTTTGTATAAATTTTTAAGTGTCGGACTATCCATTTTACACTTGCTTTATTTTTCATTACCTGTAGCTTCGGGCAGATTTGCAACAGCAAATTAATGTGTAAAATTGGATTATTACTACAAAACTGTTTAGTCATATCTATCTAATCAGATCTTCTTTTGGGAGGATTTGATGTAAGTTACTGACAAGCCTCAGCAAACCCAAAGATGCTAACAGTATTTTAAGAAGTTGCTACAGATTCCTTTGGCCACTGTATTTGTTAATTTGTTACAATTTGAAGGTACGAGTAGGGGTTTAAAGAAAAATCAGTTTTTGTTCTTAAAAATGCATTTAAGTTGTAAACGTCTTTTTAAGCCTTTGAAGTGCCTATGATTCTATGTAACTTGTCGCAGACTGGTGTTAATGAGTATATATAACAGTTAAAAAAAGTTGGTATTTTATAAGCACAGACAATTCTAATGGTAACTTTTGTAGTCTTATGAATAGACATAAATTGTAATTTGGGAACATTAAAAACTACTGAATAAATCATGTGGCCTAATATTGAAAATGTCACTGTTATAAATTTTGCACATTTTCGATCAAATGTACATCTCCCCTTTGCTAATGACCGTCTGCTCCCAAGGATGACGTGGGTTTGATTTCTAAGTGTTTCACAGTGTCTGTAAATCAAGACCAAAGAGCTCGTCGTTTATTACCAGATTCACTTCTGAATTGGCCAGAGGAAATCTGAATCTATCATCCTGTGTGTGTCTGGGTACAGATACTGGAAGGCTGCCAGGGAATTTCGAAGTTGCAACCTTTATAGGATAGCTGATGGCAATATTGAGACAGATGCCTGCTTTTGCAAATAACTTTTAAGACTATAAATTCCAAAGATCTAAAGGGGGCTTTCCTGAAGTTGGTATCTAAGGCTTAGGCCTATAGAATGATTTACCTTTGAAATTGTGCTCCAAATCTCTCTCGAAGCTTAACCGAAGAACTAATAAATGGAATACCATAGCTCACATTACAGAGAAGGAGGGAAAGGCAGGGATGCTCTGTGTGTTAAATTAAGGGCCTCGCTGCCTCGGGATTGAAGTGACTGGAAAGAGTGACACCTGAGGTGGAGATGAAGGTATGAGGGTACCTTGGCTGGTACTTACTGTCCTAAATATTTTCTTTTTCTAGTTTACCATTAATTTTGTCGTAAACTGTGAGCCGCCAAAGTAGGAAAAAGGCAGCATAAACAGCAACTTTTCCAACATATAATTTACTTTCAATAAAGTATGAATACTTCATTTAGAGTACATTCCCTGGAATTGCCACAGAATTCATTAAAAAAAAAAAAATTAGACACCACTTGGAGCAGTGTTTGCTTAAATCCTTAATGGCCTTAATTCTCAAATTCCTGCCCCATCATTTGCAGAATCAATCTACTTAAGAGTGATTAAAAGCAAACGATAGCACCTTCTAGAACCACAGAATGTCCCTCAATTACAGAGGGTTAAGAATGGGTATACCTCTAACTGTGCAAAGCAGAGTGAAATTCAATTCATAGAATAACAACTGCTTGGAATATCCGTGCCAGGAAAAGAAAATTTCTGGCAAATATTTTGTCACTGCTGTAAAGCAAAATATTTGTGAAAGTGCCAAAATAAAGTCTGTCATGCCAAAAGTAAATCATTGTATAGACTGACATCCAATTTTCTTTAACTGTGCATTTTCTGCCTAGTTTATTTATTTTTATTTTATTTTTAAGATGCAGTAAATAATACTATCAAAATGTTAGTAATGATTACTGAGTTTAGGAAAATTTTGGTAAAATATAAATATTAAAGCCAATGTGAAAATTTCCTGCTTCCTCAGCCCCATGTAAATGATTTCCGTGGTGTGAATACAGCTTTGTGTCTGAGAGACTTGGAATATTCACCCTGTCCCATTTTCAGCCTATGGGGGAAATGGGATGAGCTCGTGTTTTTTGTTTGTTTAAGCTTTAGCAGCAGGTGCATAGTACCTGAACTTCAGGATTAAGACCTGGTTAGTAAAATTGAATTTAGGTTGAACAAAGTTGTAGAAATTGCTAGCTCTTAATGTTAAAAGTTGATAATTTCTATATCAAATGGTTAATGAATTTTGTGAATGCACTTGTTTGCAAATTAGACAGAATGCCCTTGCTTGTTGAGAACATGATCTGCTTAGGATAGGATCTGGGAGAGCAGGCTAAATAAGTAGAATGTAATGACCTTACTTGGGTGGCCCTAAAGAAACTAAGATGTCCTACAAAGGGTGCTTGTTCCTACAAGAACGGGCAAAGAAACAAAAATATAAAATCTAAAAATATTGTGAGGTTAATTTTATTAGTGGGATCTTCTTTATAGCCTTATTATTAGTTATATAATGGGGTGGTAGAAAAATATACTTAACGTGTTTGGTAATATCAAACAAGGCAATGACTTTAAGTGAGCAACATAATGTTTAACATGAATTTTTAAGTTCAGGCCCTCAAAAGACAACCACTGTTGTCTGAGACTTTTAATATTAAGAGAAGGCAATTTCTTTTTTTTTTGTAGTTTGTTTTTTGAGTTGGAGTCTTACTCTGTTGCCTAGGCTGGGGTGCAGTGGCATGCTCACAGCCACCTCAGTGTCAACCTGTTGGGATCCAGCGATCCTTCCGCCTCAGCCTTCCAAGTAGTCAGAACTATAGGCGTATGCTACCACACCTGGCTAATCTTTTAAATTTTATTGTAGAGATGAGGTCTCACCATGTTGCCCAGGCTGGTTTGAACCCTCAAACTCAGGCAATCCTCTTGCCTTGGCCTCCCAAAGTGCTGGGATTGCAGGCTGAACCACTGAGCCCAGCCAAGAGAAGGCAATTTCCACAACCTTGTTTAACCTAAGAGAGCTTGAACATCCTGAGAGGTTTTCAGTTAAAATTAATCAAACCAGATAATAAATGGAGGAGTCTGAATTGAGTGACCACTAAAGTTCTTTTCTAATATTTTATGATAGTGAAATTGAGACTTGACCATTTCTGGGGGATTAGATTTTGCTGGCATAGGAAACTTTAAAAGGGTAGAACAACATCTTTTAGTGGTAAAAACAGTACCAAAATGAATTCTGTCCCACTCTGTCTCCTAACTCTGGGTGACTTCACTCTTATGATTGATGGTTGTAAGGTTTCATTTCTTTTTGTGTATCTGCTGCATATGGTCTTTGGCAGGGCCTTTTCTGACCATGGAATCGTGGCGGCTTTGAGAGCTACTTGGTTTCCTGTGAATTAGCTGGAAGGGCGTAACTCAAGCTGTCGATCCAACCCACAAATAGCAGAGTGAAGCTTTAGCCTTTGGTGCTTCAGATATGCTGAGCACAAGATGCATTTATTCCAGTTTTGTTGGAAATATAGAGTTCAAGAAACAAATGCCTGAATATGCAAACCATAAGACATTCAATCAGCAAATATTTGCCTACTTACTATGCACTAGACACTCTCCAGAAACTGGTTGGGGGGACTGGGTGCAGTGGCTCACACCTATAATCCCAGCACTTCAGGAGGCCAAGGTGGAAGGATCATTTGAAGCCAGGAGTTCGAGGTTACAGTGAGCTATGATCATACCACTGCTCTCCAGCCTGGGGAATGGAGCAAGACCTTGTCTTTGCCAGAAACAAAGACAAACAGCCAGGCATGATGGCATGCACCTGTAATCCTAGTTACTCGGGAGGCTGAAGCAATAGGACCACTTGAGCCTAGGAATTCAAAGTTTCAATGAGCTATGATTTCAACAATGCACTCCAGTCTAAGCAACAGACTAAGAGCCTATCTCAAAAAAAAAAGTGTAGCAGCGGACTACGTAGACAAAGATCCTGCTTGCACAGAACTTTCAGGAACTTGGAGGGGGGTGGTGCTTACTGGAATAAAACTAATAAATGAAACTAGCAGGTAGAAATTATCAGTTGGTATCTTCCATGATGGACGCTACAGGCTGATGTGAGAAACTAAAGAACTGTAACAGTACAGATAGGCTAGGTACACTGGGCAACAATCTCAGTGTCTCAGCAATTTAAAACAGTAGAGATTTATTTCTTGCTTCCACTGTGTGTCCACAGGTTGGTGGAGAGTTGTGCTCTGGATAATTTTCATCTTCAGGGCTCAGGCCAATGGAATAGCAAGTCACTGTGGACCACTGCCAGCCACTTATGGTAGATAGAAAAAGGTAAAGCACGAACTGGCTCTTAAAGCTTCCACCCAGATTTCACTGGTCAAAGCCAGTCATGGCCACATCCAACATCCAGGCCACAGAGAAGTACAATCCAACTTTGTGCCCAGAAAGAGAGAGATGGGATATTTGTGAGCAGCCTTCATGGCTACTATGGCCTGGTCAGAAAAGATCTCTGAGAGGGTAAGGCCTGAATGCTGTGAAGCCAGGTGTGCTAAAATCAGGAGTATTCCAGGCTGTGGGAATGTCCTAGAGAGGGAACATACTTAGCATGTTGAAGCATCAGGGAGAAGACTAAAAGCTGGTGAGCAAGGGGACAGTAGTAGAAGAGGTGGAAGTCGAGGCCTGAGAAGTGCAATCCCCAAAGAAGGAAATCTACCTTCTTCCTCTTTTGTTCTCTTATATTTTATTTTTCACAAGAAAGCTAGACTCATCTCATGAAGGATCTCATGAGTCTTCAGTGGCTCTTGTAGAACTTAGAATAAAGCCCTCCTCGCTGCTTACCCTTGACCTCAGGGTCTAAAGGTATTGCTCCCTGAACAGTGCATTACAAGAGGATGCAGTAGAGGTAGCATGGCCAGTAAGTAGGTCATTATAGTCATCTAGAGGATAAATGGTGATGAGAAATGTCTTAAGGTGGTTATAGCAGAGATGAAGAGGACCTGTTTGGGGAGGTAGAATCAATAGGAAGGAGTAGGAAAAAAAGAAAGGAATTAAAGATAATATCTACATTTTGACTAAGCAGTGGGTGAATGGTTCTAAGAAGGGGAATTCCAAGAAGAGTTGACTGGTAAACCAAGAATTCTTTTTAGGCCGTGTTAACTTAGGACTATTAAATACCCAAATGCAGGTATCAGGTAAATGATTGAACTCCAGAATCTGGAGCTTAGAGAAGAGAGCTGAGTTGGAGATACTAATTGAGGAGTATGTTCGGGTCCATCATTTGCCTGTTGGCACTCTGATCTTTTCCTGCTCTTTCCTGCTCTGCTTTGAATGGTTTGGTGGTAGGTGGAAGCAGCAAGAGTGGGATGCACAGGGTTGACCCATGCAAACTACATTTCCCAAGTTTCCTTGCCAACTAGCCTCTGGGAAAGTTTGGCCAACGGAAAGCACTGCCAAAAGTACTGGCCAGGAGGTGGAGCAAAGCCAGGGTATGTTCCCCTCTCTGCTGTGAGCAATATCTGTAGCATTGATGCACCTTCTCTGTGGTTCACTTCCCACTAGGCAAGCCATCCTCCATGGTCCCAGCTTCCACTATTCCTAAATTCTCATAACTCCACTTTCTCCCTTTGTCTCTCTAGCCCTAAGGGGTAGTGTCTTCCTGATGTTGCTATTCTCTGTGTTATCTCACCCTCCCCAGTTTGCCTTTATTATAACTTTTCCAACATCCTTGCAACTGACTCTGGTATTAAATTTTCTTTGTTTTGCTACCCAGCATGGATTCTATTTTCTTTCCTGAATCCCTATTTTTGGTAGCACATGAGTAAACCGCATGTAGATGGTATTTAAAGCCATGGAACTAGATGAAATTTTTACAAAGTGAGTACAGTTGTCCCCCCTTAACTGCATAGGATACATTCCATGACCCCCAGTGGATGCCTAAAACCGCAGAGAGTACCAAACCCTATATTTTATGAAAGTTGATCATACAAATTGGGTCACCTTTGTCAGACCCAACTAAATCAGAGTCAAGGAGCCAGGGTGAAAAAGAATTCAGGGCACATAAACATTGCTCCAAGAATATAATTCTCTGCAAGCCTGGCTGCTGAAACTGCCTGCTGTAATCTGAAACCAGTTTATCTAATAGCTACGAAAACAAACTGCTATGACCTAAGACTAGTTTTATCCACCACAGTCACTCACCAATCAGAGCTTGCCAGCTACCTAGAACCTTCCTAATGCCAGTGAACTTTCTTGAAAAGCAATACATAATATTTCTTTGTTTATAAAACCTCCAATCTTCTCTTGGTGACTGTTACCAAATAAAATGTTTTAAATTTAGAGATCTCTCTCTATATTTTATTTGATTTCAGCAACTGTATATACTATGTTTTTTCCTATATAGACATACCTATGATAAAGTTTAATTTGCAAATAAGGCACAGTAAGAGATTAACAACAATAATAAAATAGAAAAATTATAACAATATATTGTTCACAATTTCACAGATGATTCATTCTTACTGTAGATCTTAGCAACCTCAGTTTATGATAATTTTCTTTCCTTATTAAGTCAAGAACTTTCACCTTTTCACGTAAAGGAAGAACTTTATGGCTTCATTTTGGCATATCCAAATTAGCAGCATAACTACTCTTGTGCTTTGGAGCCATCAGTAAGAAAAATAGGCCAGGCTTGGTGGCTCAGTAATCCTGCATTTGGGAGGCTGAGGTGAGTGGATTGCCTGAGCCCATGGGTTCGAGACCCACCCCGGCAATTTGGCGAGACCTCATCTCTACAATAAATCAAAAATTTAGCCGGGCGTGGTAGCGCGCACCTGCAGCTACTTGGAAGGCTGAGGCAGAAGGATTCCCAGAGCCCAGCGGGTCGAGGCTGCGGTGGCCAGGAACGGCCACTGCACTCCAGTCTGAGTGACAGAGTGAGACTCCAACTCAAAAAAAAAAAAAAAAAAGAAAGAAAAGAAAAATAAGGGTTATTTGAACATAAGCATTCACTATACCATGACAATCGATCTGGTAACTAAGATGGCTACTAAGTGACTAAGGAGAGAAGGATATCTACAATGTGGACACAATGGACAGAGGGAGGCTTCACATCCTGGGCAGGATGGAGCAGAATGGTTCCAGATTTCATCATGTTACTCAGAACGATGTGCAATTTCACACTTGTGAATTATTTCTAGAATTTTCCATTTCATATTTTTGGACAGCAGTTTACCATGGGTAACTGAATCTATGGAAAGTGAAACCATTGGCAGGAAGTCCACTGTAGGTAGAGAAGAAAGATGGTCTTTCTTGGATCTGCCTTCTAGAAAAGTCTATCTTTTTAGATGAATTACCATTAGGTTCACTCTCTAGCATTTGTTTGCCATGTTGGCAGATGCTTATCATAGAACACAATCTTTCATTGCAAGGGGGGAATATCCCCTTGATGCACCACAAAGAGCACATTTTTGAACAAGTTAATAAGTATGTTTAGGTATCCACTTCTATTTACCATTAATAACAAAATATGTATTGTTTTAAAACTAGAACAAAGCAATTGTCCAGGGGAGTAAGAACTATTTGAATATTCAGGAAATATCTCTATTATCTTTCTTTACAATGGGAACATCTCAGGGAACAAAGCAGTGAGTAATTCTCCCACTTATCATTTTATCCTGGGGTCATTGAAAGCAGTATTTTTGCCCCTTTTAAATACATTCTGCTTAGATAAATAGCAGAGTAAGCTTGTATGCCCTCTGTTGAGATCAACTGCAGGGGAAGACAGTAAAGATGGTAAAAATGTAGATGTCTTGGCTCTATGTCAAACCCAGGACTTGGGGATCATGAAGTGTCCTTTTCTAATAAGTCCACATCTTGGTGTTTTATGTTTTAGTATCTATTGATCTTTCTTTAACTTTGTTCATTTTTTTCATGTGTAAATAAAGATGATAATATCCACCACATTGGCTTGTGAGAATTTAATAATTCAATGAGGCCATGAAAATGATGCACTTATCACTGTATCTGGCATCCGGTAGATCCTTGATACAAGATAGTTTATTCATTGCTCTACCAAATGCTTCCTGGGTACTTGCTATATTCCAGGCACAGTTCTAGGCCTTTGGAAGAGAAAGGCAATAAACAAATATGTAATACAGTCACCCACAGCATAACAACATTCTATCAATGATGAACCACCTATATAATGGTATTCTCATCATATTTTTACCATATCTTTTCTATGTTTAGATACACAAACACCAGTGTACCACAGTTTCCTACCGTGTTCAGTAGAGTAACATGTTTGTAGCCTAGAAGCAATACCATCTAGGTGTGTAACACATTATACTGTCTAGGTTTGTGTACATTCACTATGATGTTCACACAACAACAAAATTGCCTAAGAACACATTTCTCACAACATATCCTCATTATTAAGTGGCACATGAATGACTGCATATCAGAGGAAAGGTGACATTTGAGTGGAGTTGAAGGTGGTGAGGCCATGGTAAGTGGAGAAGCAGAGTCTGGGGCTCGGGAAAGCTGGGAAACATTCCAGTCAAAGGGACAAATGAGCTATAGAGTAGAGTGGTAGGTAGTCAGTGCAGTACCATAGGCCAGATTGCATGTGTATGATCTTCTAGTCATGATCTAATCTATGCTTAACATTTTTTCTCAAGCCTCAGCAGGCACCAGAATCACCAGAGGGAGTCTTGTTAAAACACAGATTCCTAGCCGGGCTCTGTGGCTCAGCTTGTAATCCCGCGCCTTGGGAGGCTGAGGTGAATGAATTGCCTGAACCCGCGGGTTCAAGACCCGCCTGGGCAACTTGGCGAGACCTCATCTCTATAATAAATTAAAAATCAGCCGAGCGTGGTAGTGCGCGCCTGTAGTTCCAGCTACTTGGAAGGCTGAGGCGGAGGATCGCCGGAGCCCAGCAGGTCAAGGCTGCGGTGGCCTGGAGCGGCCACTGCACTCCAGTCTGGGCAACAGAGTGAGACTCCAACTCAAAAAAACAAAACAAAAACAAAAACAGATTCCTTGGCCCTACCCCAGGAGTTTCTGATTCAATAAGTGGATAGAACCTGAGAATTTGCATTTTTAACAAATATGCTGCTAGCATATAAATCCTTTCTGAGAACCACTGCTTCAAAGGAATTACTTTGATCATTGTGTTGAGAATAGGCTGATTAGAGGTGGCAGAGGTATACAAAAGCAAACAGGGAGATTAATGAAGCTATTGCAGTACCAGAGAGATAATCATGGCGAATGGACATGGCTGGATTCTGGAGAGCTAGGTTAGCTTCAAAGTCTGGAAACCCAGGTAAATACATACTACATTAAAATACCTGATAAGATAATCCTGGTTTCCAGACTTTATAGCCACCCCATATTTTGAAGGCATAGCCAACAGTATTTGCTAACAAATCCTGGGTGTTTCTTCTTCTTCTGGGTAGCCACAAGCTCCGGAATCCTTCCCTGTTCTCAGTTTGTCAGGAACTATCATTATCCAGTCCTCCAATCAACCTTACTCCTCCCGCTTCACTTCTGTAACCTTTAACATTATACCTTGTCTAGCCTTGTGTTATATATACCTGCTTTTGCCTTCAGTTCTAAGCGTACTGAGGACCTCAATCTGGTTTGATTGATTTGGCCACCCGCCCCCCCATCACTCCCCTTCCTTAGTACCTAGCCCAGTTCCCAGCACTGCATGCATCATCAGATCTCTGTTCCTAGCCTTCTACTCAATTTCTCTGCGAAATTTAGTAGGACCCCATATGTCTGGGACCTTCAGCCAAGCAAAACAAAACAAACAATCAATGTTGTGCCAGAATTCTAAACAGAATTCAAGTAACTAGGTGTCCACGGATACTTATTAAAACCTTGGTCTTGAACTTCACCTACTGAAAGTACAGAAAGCGCTCTGATGAATTGATGGTTTTCTTGCAGATACTTGTTAGCATTTTGCAGATAAATATTTAGCATTTACACAGGGAGCTGATTAGTGTTCTCTTCCTTTGTTCTTCCAATATTTCCGTCATTGTGCCACATAATCACCAAGCTGGATCCAGGCTGTCCCTGAGATCAAAAACTACCCTTTTTATGACCCCCTCTCCCATTTATGTGAAGGAGGCTGGGCTGTAAACATGGCATAAAAAAAATTCTTATATGCCATCTTGATTGCTAACATCTGTTCAAATTTCCATTCATAAATTTAAAATTCAGGCTTCTACAGCCATCTGTTTTCTCACAAAAATCTGAAAAGAAGAAAAGTCCAAGGCAGATGTACAGGTGGGAGGAGAGCTTTTGCCTGGCTTGGCCAACTTTTTGAGTTTTTAACTTGGTTTTTTTGTTTTCTTTTTTTCCTCCCTAACAGAGTAGGCATGACTTTTCTTCCTTCAGGGTGGGATTTCAATCCTTGTGCCTCAGTTTCTGTCATACTAGGAGAAGGGATTAGAAAACGGCTTTTTTCTTTCCACCCTTCCCAGTTCCTTCTCTTTCTCTCTTTCTCTCTCTGTCTCTTTCTCTCTGTCTTGCTCTCCCTGCCTCCCCCTCTGTCCTCCTCTCTCTGTCTCTCTTTCTATCTGTTGTTTCTCTCTTTCTTTTTCTCTCTGTCTCTCTCTCCCTCTCTGTTTCTCTCTGTCTCTGTGCCTCTGTCTCTGTCTCTCTCGCTCTTCTCTCCCTCATCTCTGTCTCTCTCTCTCTCTCTCTCTCTCTTTCTCTCTCTCTCACCACACACACACACACACACACACACACACACACACACACACACACA
>NW_007250893.1:74202-96991 GCF_000164805.1 Carlito syrichta | reverse complement strand
ACACACGTGCCTATTTTATGAACAAGAAGCAGGAACTGAAATCTTTCTGTGGACTTGCTTAAAGTTGCTGGGCAATCTTCACAGACACTGGTGAGCTAGAACTCACCACTTGCCTAGATCATAGGCAATTGTCTAGCTTGCTGGGCCACTGGGCCTCTCATTGGGAATTTCTCCACAGATTACTTTGGCATGGTTAATGGATATGATTTGGCAGCTGCAGGACCCAGATGCCAAGCTAGGCAATGGCCCTTTTTTATTTTGCTGTTGGCAGTGTCATCTATGTCTAAGGGACCAGCCTTCTAAAGCTGTCTGGCTTTGTTCCAACGGTACTGTTGCAGCAACTGTGAAATGCCTTCGAAAGCTGACATGACATTTTGGGGGCCTGCTGGGCTATAATACTCTCTTAAATGTGCCCTAGCTTGGGATTCACTTTTAGCTTCAAATAATGTTTTTTTCTAGTATGTGTTGAGAAGTGAGTCCTCAGCAAACCACTTGCAATTTCTATTTTGCATCCTAATGTCCCCTCTGAAAACCTCAGCAGTATAAGTGAGGATCCACCCATCCCAAGCCTTAGTTTAACAGTCCTGCTCGTAAGTTGGTGGTTTGTGGGATCATCTTGCTGGGCGATGTGTGCTCATTTTCATTTTACTCTGACATTGCTTTTATATATAACTCATGAGTGATGATCTGGGCCTCACTATGTGACCTGGAACAAGTCATTTAACCACTCTGAGCCCAACTTCATGAAATGTCAATGGAATAAAAGATGTCGATACATTTCCTCCCTTACACTTGCCAGTGAGTGGATCATTGGGGTGATGTTTGTGAAGTGTGAAAAAGGGTTTGGCAGGCATCTCTGACATGGGAATACTTGACTTATAAATTACCAACACTTCTGAACAGCTGTTATCCCACCATCACAGCTGCCCCAGCCATTGGTTTCATTAGGCTCTCCCACACTGTCACTAAAGTATCACTTTAGTGTCTGCCTCCACTCTGTGCTCTCTGAATCCCTGTCCTGTCCCATTTCCCTACTCCCTGGACTACTTAAGGCTCAAGATCAAGAAATGCTCAGAGGGCAAAGTCACTAGCCTTACCTCACAGCCTAGTGTTAGGATATAAAAGCATCTGGAACTGAGACAGCATATACCTGATGTGGGGCCTCTTTTTCTACTTCTACATTCATGAAGACGTCATTAATTGATCCTAGTACACTCGCCTGCTAAGGCCAACCTCAGAATTCTTCTGCAGACAGGGATCCATGCAGCCACAAGGAATCAATTGAAAGTGGGTGGGAGCCGGGCTCGGTGGCTCAGCTCGTAATCCCGCGCTTTGGGAGGCTGAAGTGAGTGGATTGCCTGAGCCCGCCGGTTCAAGACCCGCCTGGGCAACTTGGCGAGACCTCATCTCCACAATAAATCAAAAATTAGCTGGGTGTGGTAGCGCGTACCTGTACTTCCAGCTACTTCCAGCTGGAAGAGCCCAGCAGGTCGAGGCTGTGGTGGCCAGGAGTGGCCACTGCACTCCAGTCTGGGCGACAGAGTGAGACTCCAACTCAAAAAAAAAGAAAGTGGGTAGAAAATTAAACCTATTCACCATCCTCTGTCTAGAGGGACACTGGTTTGGGGGCCATAGTTGTTCTGAATCAGCCATGTTGTGAGTTAAATAGGTCGGGTCTATTTAAATAGATTGGCTTGAGGAATCAAACCTAATCTGCAATACTGTTTTGGGGAGAATTGCACTGGGAACTTGAAACATAAGCTTAGACAGGAGCTTTCAGAAAGCAAGAGGTACATAAATTGGTGTTCACCTGTACTTGGATTGATGATGGTGAGAGTGGCAGCATGGATTGAGATTAAGAGTATGAACCATTTGCTTCTAATCCCGGCCCTGCCTCTTCACTAGCTGTGTGACCTTAGACAAGTGAACTAACCTTTTTGTGGTCTATTTCATCTATAAAGTAAGGAGGTTAATAGGATTACCCTCCTCCTAGAATTATTACAATGACTAAAAATACATTATCTGTAAAGGGTCTGGCATATAGGAGGCACAATATAAGAATTTATAAATTAAATACCAACAAAAAGGGAAACAAATACCAAATTCTAATCTGAATTGAGAAGCAATATCTGTTCTCTTCTTCTTTATGAAAGAAAAAAAAGATGATCCTAAATTTTGTATTTGTATAAGGGATGTGCTATTGGTATCCACTAGTCACTTTACATTTAATACCCCAATTACCTTCTGAAGCAGAATACTAATCCTCATGTTACAGGCAAGACATCTGACACATTTCTACACTGTGTTAAAAATTACTGAAACATCCATACAACCCCTTAGGCACCTCTCAAACACATGAAGCAGAGTCAGTAAACTTACACCAGAGGCAAGAACATGCGTCAGGGACATTTCCTGAATGTCTTCAGTAACACATCCGCATGTCTCAGCTGATAAAACGTAAGCTATTGAAGTTTATGAATACTGACCCTATTGATTCTTTTATTCTAATTCTGTTACTTAAATTTACTTTAAAAATTATTTTTTACTAGTACAGAAACAGGGCACGTGTATTATCGTATATTAGAAAATAAAAACAAAAATAAGAGCATACAAAAATATTAAGGTTAGTGTCTATTCTTTCAGAACATTATTTTTTTTTTTTTCTCTCCACAAAACGAGAGCTCATGATACTACTACTGCTCTAGGACATGCCTTTATCCCCCCTGTCATGGAGCTACACTTTTCCATTTCAACACATTTCATCTCCTTTAATAATAAGCCATATTTATATTACCCAGTTGTTTCCAAAATATGCTTCATCACTGGTTTATGCAAATTTGAATCCCATCCGAGATCACATTTGCATCTGCTTGTTGTGTCCCATAAGCCTCTTTTAACCTATTCCTTTTTATACGACACAGATTTGTCAAAGAAATGAACAGTTGTCCTTCATTCCTGACCCTTTTTTAAAAAAATTGAAACCAGTCACAAATTTACAGGAAAGTTGTGGGAAAAATAATTTTTTTCTTTCCCGAAGCATGTGAGAATAAGTTGCTGACATGATGCCCAGATAAAGTGTGTGTTTCCTATAAAAAAAAGGATATCCTCCTACAACTACAATACAAACATCAAATCAGGAAATTAGCATTGGAACATTTCTACCATCCAGTCTGTAGACTACTTTCAAGTTTTTCCTCTTGCCTCAATAATGTCCTTTAGGAGAAGAATCCAGGCTGGAATAATAAGTTGAGCATTGTTGTCATATCTCTTCAGTCTCCTTCAATAAGGAACATTCTTTGCCCTTTGCTTAACTTTCATGAGCTTGACTCTTGGGGAGATTAAAGCATAGCTATCTTGTAGAACGTCCTTCAACTTTGATCTCTCTGATGTGTTTTCATGACTAAATTCAGGCTATACATCTTTGGCGGAAATATCACAGAACGGTTGCTGTATTCTTTTTTTTTTTTTTTTTTTTTGAGTTGGAGTCTCACTCTGTCGCCCAGACTGGAGTGCAGTGGCCGCTCCCGGCCACCGCAGCCTCAACTTGCTGAGCTCCGGCGATCCTTCCGCCTCAGCCTTCCAAGTAGCCGGAATTACAGGCATGCGCTACCACGCCCGGCTGAATTTTTGATTTATTGTAGAGATGAGGTCTCGCTGCCCAGGCGGGTCTCGAACCCGCGGGCTCAGGCAATCCACTCACCTCAGCCTCCCAAAGGCGTGGGATTACAGGCTGAGCCACTGAGCCCGGCTGCTGTATTCTTAATGTATCTCATTCAATGGCTTAGGATTTAGATTTGTCCTATGACTGATGATGCTAATATTGATTATTATTTCAGGTGGCACTTGTCAGACATCTTGATTTATATACTTAGTATCCTGTGAGAAGGTGCTTTGAGACTACATCCATAACCTGTTTATCATATTTTTTATTTGTTCATATCCGTATGGACTCACAGATTTCTATTTTATTTCATGGGTCATAGTTCATTACTATCACTATTTATTTCCATGTTTATATTGTTTCATATTTTGCCAGTGAGAGTCCCTTCAAGCTGATTTCTTTTTTTTTTAATTGGAGTCTCACTCTGTCGCCCAGACTGGAGTGCAGTGGCTGCTCCGGCCACCGCAGCCTCGACCTGCTGGGCTCCGGCGATCCTTCCACCTCAGCTTTCAAGTAGCCGGAATTACAGGCATGCGCTACCACGCCCGGCTGATTTTTTGATTTATTGTAGAGATGAGGTCTCGCCAAGTTGCCCAGGCGGGTCTCGAACCTGTGGGCTCAGGCAATCCACTCACCTCAACCTCCCAAAGGCGCGGGATTACAGGCTGAACCACCGAGCCCGGCTCAAGCTGATTTCTATGTCCCTTTGATGTAACATGTCTCTAATTTCTGTGAGCACTTTCTTAATTCTGGTACTAAAAGAATGTTCAGGTTTATCTTGTAAGTTCCCCTACCCAGCTTTGGAATTAAACCAGTTATCTGAAGATCCCTGGTGTCTTTTAGTGGAGAATGGCATATAGAAACTAAAATATAAACACCCCATTTGCTCATTGTATTGGCATGTCACTGCTCCCAGACCCTGTTAGTACCCAGAGCTAGGGAATGTGTATGTCTCTGTGTGTATACTTTTACATTTATTTGTATCCATCTACCTGTATCTTTCTATCTATCATCTATTTATTATCAATCTACCTATCTGTATCTTGAAAACTATGAATTCACATACTTATCTTCAATTCTAATCCAACGCCATGGGAGTCATTCTAGTTTTCCTCTTTCCATATTTGTAACTCCGTCTCCAACAATGAGACACCTAGCTCTCCTTGTCCTTAATATATTTACATATTTAATCAATCCCATCTGTCCTTCTTAGATCATGTGGGCTCTGACATCCCATAATAGGTCAACCTACCATATGGATATCCTGTTCACACCATTTGAGCCCCGCCATCTCATACCAGGCAGCCCTGTCTGCCTAAACATCCTCTATCACTCGATGATTCAGACTTCAACATGCCATGCCAGCCCCACCCATCCCAGTGTGGATGCCTTCCTCACCCCTCTTTGTCCTCTGACTCTGACACTGTCTGTAAGTCCTCCTCCCTCTGCTCTGACTTCAATGTCCTACACTGGGCTGCACACCTGTGGTAAAGGGACACTCTTCTCACCCTGCCTGGGCTCTGACATCCCTCACAGGGCCACCCTCCCACATGGAGACCTGCCTCACCCCACTCAGTCTTCAACATCATAAGAGGCAGCCCCTTAATCAAAAGGTCTCCTCACCCTTTTTGAACACTGCAAACTTGGGTAAGGTCACCCCCTGTCATTGATACCCTGTTGGTCCCTGCCCTGGGCCACCATTGCTTACTACCCACCCTCAGCCTCAACAACAACAACAACAACAACACACACACACACACACACACACACACACACACACAAACACACACACACACAACTTGCTAGCTCAGGTCCATCTAATGAGTTTTCCACAAATTGTTCAGAAAGAAGAGAGAATAGAAAAAAGTAAAGGAGCCATTGTTGGTTCTTGAGGAAGATGATATTGGCACTTTACCACTAGCCTCCTTTCCTTTTCAACAACTAAATGCCCAGATTTATTCCTTAGTGACTGGCTGAATATGGTAGTGATCTGTAATAATTTCACAAGTGCCATGGGTTTGTTTTCTGTGGATATATTTTAGGGGGCTGGGGGGAAGGAGCCAAGAAAAGATTTCTATTATTCTTTCCCAAAGAATTTGGTGAGGAGAGATGCCAGTTTGCTAATAATTAGTGAGGAGCATTATTAGTTTGCTAGGGATACCATAACAAAGTACCATAAACTAGGCAGCTTAAAAACAAAAATTTATTGTTTCACAATCTGGAGGCTAGAAGTCTGAGATCAAAGGGTTAGCAAAGTTGGTTTCCCCTGAGGCCTCTCTCCTTGGTCTATAGATGGCCATCTTCTTCTCGTGTCTTCACATAGTCTACCCTCTGTGTGCCTGTGTTCTTATCTCCTCTTCTAATAAGGACACCAGTCATACTGAAGTAGGATCTACCCTGATGACTTCAATTTAACTTAATTATCTCTTTATAGACTATCTCCAAATATAGTCACATTCTGAGGTACTGGGGGTTAGGACTTCAAAACATATGAATTTGGCAGGAGGCATAATTCGACCCAAAAGAGGGATAGCCTTCTAGAGGAGAAAAAGTCTTACATTCTTCTTTTTATGGCAAGAACACTTGATACAATGTAGATTTCTAGGATTTGAATGATTAACCTCCTTATAAAATCTTATTTGTTGCAAGCAAAAATTCCTACTGCCACACCTAGCAAAAGTACTGAATAGTTTAGTGGGCAATAGGAGAGGTTTTGACCTTTGAGTTTCCTGAATCACATAAATTAAAACCTAGGGAAATGATATCCAAAGAAAGCAAGTATCTATTAAGGGGACCTGGAAGGTTTGCTGCAGGACCTGCTTGAGGCAACAAAAGGACTCATTTGCTCATCCTTATGGTGAGAAGTTTGACTCAGGGATCCTGGGTTGGTTGCGGAGGCCAGAGACACTGCCCAGTGGAATAAAAAGCTTGCAGCCCAGAGTTGTTGGAGAGTCTATTCAAGATGAGATTGAAATAGAAGGCCAGGCTCAATGTACCATGAAGTGCCAATCCAAAGAGATTCAGATACCTAGCCACAAGACAGAAGTAGAGATAAGGAACCAGAGCAAGAAGGTTTAGCATGAAAAGTACAAAGTGGAACCTGGAGCAATTTTCTGAACCACTGAGACATAACTATAGGAGTTGTTTATAAGTCTTCAGCAGCTTTAGCTGTGGGTGGTGAGGGAGTTGTTAGGGTAACCAAACCAATTCAGGTACAATACAAATCAAGACTCTTTTGAAAACAAATGACAGAGATGCTGAGTCAAATAAGCCCAAGTTTTAAAAAGAAATTTATTGGCACACATAGCTGAAAAGGAGTAAATCTAGCTTCAGGCATAGGTGGACCTTGGGGTTCAGATGGTATAAGCACTTTTTATCTGCTATCTGCTTGACTCTACCTCCCTCTTTGGCTTGGCAATTTTTTAAAAACTACATATGACTTTCTGAGGCTAATAAAGATGTTTACAAATAGAACAACTTTCATTTTCCTTCAACTGTCCAGAATAATCCATCATCTCTCTTCAAGTGTCTGTATTAAATCCTAAGGATGACTCTGGTCCAGTTTGGTCACATATCCATTTAAAACCAATCTCATGGTCTGGAAGATGGCACACTCGGAGTAATCATTCTGAGTCTGGAAGTGGGGCAAAAAGTGCTGTTACCAGTAAAAGGGAGAATGAGTTAATGGTGGGGAAAACTATTCATTCATTAAAGACACTTATACACAAACCAGGGAGTGGACACATTATTCTGTGTTCTAGCTCATTCCTAACATGCAGGAGAATGACTCAAAAAGACTGGGTCCAAGGACTCCATGGGACTTCCTGAAGTTCCTATGGCACTGACTCCTAAGTCAGGCTCTCTCTCTATCTGCTATACCAATGTTCATTCTGACTCACTTTTGCTTGTCATTTTAGTATCCCTTAAGAGACCAGTGAGCAGCAAGTTTGACTGCAGTGCAAGTAGCAGGCCACGTGCCTTCAGATTCAGCCACACAAAGAAATGGATTTTCAGGTCTCTGGTGAGATGGTCCCTGCCATAGAGGCCCACTAACTGTTTCTGCCTCTGGTAGAAAATGTCATAACCTACTCACGAATAAGGAGGAGAATGTCAGGTTATCTTTCATTGCATTTCTCTTGCTCTCTCTCTCTCTTTCCATCTCTCTCCCTCTCTCTCTCTCTCTCTCTATATATATATATATTTATATATATATAAAATTTATATATATTTATATATATAAAATCTCCTATCATTTATGATACTTATATAGTGTTCACTATATGCCAGGTACCATTCTAAATGCTTATTTTTATTTTTAACAAATACCAACTCCTTTTTTCTACATAATCTTTATATCCTAATAAAACCCTTTTGCGTTCCAATTGAGGAGAGGGGTTTTCTTATGTAGGTTTGGGAAAGTTCACAAATTGATCTTGAAGATTTGGAGAGTCAAAGTAATCAATAATTAAAACTGTCAAAGACAAACTTAGCTCAGAAAACAAATCAAGATTATCCTAGAAGAAGAAGGGGAGTGAAGATGAGGAGAGGAAGAGGAGAAGAAGAAGCAAGAGGAAGAGGAGGAGGAAAATGAGAAAATGTTATATACATATTCACCAAGGTGTTTAGTACTTGGGTTTTTTTGAAAATTTTAATTCAAGACATTCTTCTGGATTACCTTAATATGAAATAAAAAATTGAATTCAAAGTTATTAAGGGTCTTCCATGTGATAAATGCTGCGTTAAAAAAAATACTCAACCTATTTGTGCTTAGTGAATGAGACACAGTGCCTGCTATAATAAAATTTACTGTCAGCCAGCACACCGGCTCACTCCTGTAATCCCAGGCTAAGGTGGAAGGACTACTTGAGTCCAGGAGTTTGAGACTAATCTAGGCAACGTAGTGAAACCTCGTCTGTGCAGTCGCTTAGTATTGAGTAAAAATGGTCTCCACAGTAGATTAAATTTTTGACCTCAATTTTTCACCACTCCCTTAATCCACACTCTTTACAAATGACTTTAGAGTTTATCCCATAATGGACTTCCCTACCTCTTGATTTTGAACTCAGCTACATGACTTTCTTTGGCCAATAGAATATGGTTGGAAGTCACCATTTGCTTATTTTGACTCTAGGCCTTCAGGAGATCCACAATTTATGCATTTTCTTTGGGGCTTCTACCATTGCCATGAGAAGAGAATGCCCTGGATAGTCACTTGCTCAAAAAAGATGAGAAGAATGCCCTTTGGGTCTCTACTTCCCCTTTAGGCTGGACCCCAGAATGAGCATACATGGAGCAGACCCGAGCCCAACCTACAGCAAGGAACTGAGTCCAGATTGACCTGCAGATTGAAGCAGAGCAGCCCAGCCAAGTCCAATCTAGATCAGTACTGGCCAATATGCAGACATGTGAGCAAAAATAAATGAGTATTGTTTTAAGACAATGAATTTTGGGGTGATCTGTTATATCTAAATACCTGGTTAAGATGATCTCTTTGAACAATATTTTTTTAAATTTAGAAAGCAAATGAGACAGAGAGAGAGAGAGAGACAGACAGAATGAGATTCACCTCCCCAAGGTAGAGGAGCAGGCCAAAGCTAAGAAAATATGGTGACCATAGCTCAAAGAGCACATCGCCTGGCCAATGCTTAACAAAACAATGACTAGAAAGTAAATAAGTAAATTACAGAGAGAGAGAGAGAGAGAGAGAGAGAGAGAGAGAGATTCACCTTCCCAAGAAAGGAGAGGAGGCCAAAGTTCAAAGAGCACATGGCCACACCTGAGTTTAGTAACACAATGGCTAGAAAGTAAATTAGAAAGAGAGAGAGAGAGAGAGAGAGATAAGATTCACCTCCCCAAGGTGGGAAAGGGGACCAAAGCTTAGGGAACATGACTGCAGCAATAGCTCAAAGAGCACATGGCCACACCAGAGTTTAGTAAAACAATGGCCTAAACAATCCCTTTTCTGTTTTTTGTCTTTTTGTTTTTTTTTTTAGCTGGAGTCTCACTCAGTTGCCCTGGCTGGAGTGTAGTGGCATGCTCACGGCCACCCCAGCGTCGACCTGCTGGGCTCTGGCAATCCTTCTGCCTCAACCTTCTGTCTCAGCCTTCCAAGTAGCTGGAACTACAGGTGCGTGCTACCAAGCCTAGCTAATTTTTTATTTATTGTAGAGATGAGGTCTTGCCAAGTTGGCTGGGCTGGTGTTGAACCCGCGAGCTCAGGCAATCCACTTGCCTCAGCCTCCCAAAGTGCTAGAATTGTAGGCTGAGCCACAGAGTCTGGCACAACAACCTTAACTGTGGAAATATTGCCCTGTCCTGAAATTGGGATGAGAAATATCACTCTTCTGCTTATAATTCCTTAATGGCTCCCTGAATAGCTCCTTTATGATAAAGTTTTCACTGTCTCAGTTCTGACTTTGTCTAACTGTCCACTTCATCTCCTCTTCTGAATACTCATTACTTTGGGTTCCCACATGGGTCATGCTATTTCATATTTCTATGTGTTTTTGTATTCAGTTATCTCTTCCTATAATACTTTGCCACCTTCTCTGTCGAGTTAATTCTGATCACTTTTCAAGATGAAACTAAAACATCACCTCCTCCTAGAAGCTGTTTTTTCCAGTGTGGCTTAAATGGTCCTTTAGATGTGCTTACCTGTAGTCTAGCTCTTATCATACCATATAAAAATCAAATATTTAAAATTTTGGATTTATTTTAAAAGTAGAGCCAGCACTATTTGCTAATATCTTAGATGCACATGCAAGAGAAAAAGAGAAGTCAAAAATTTACCAGAGTTTTTGGCCTGGGCAACTAGAAGGGTGGAGGTGCCAACAGATGTGAAGAAGGCTGCAAGTAAAGCAGATTTAAACATGGTAAGTTGGAAGAGATGTCTATTAGATATCTGTCTTAGTCTGCTTAGTGCTACTATTAGAGAATACCTGAAACTGAGTAACTTACAAAGAAAATAGATTTATTTGGTTCACAATTCTGAAGACTAGAAAGTTCAAGATTGGACAGCTGCATCTGGTGAGGACTTCAGGCTGCTTCAACTGTGGAAAGTGAAAGGAAGCAGGTGTGTGCAAAGAGATCACATGGTAAGAGAGGAAGCAAGAAGGAAAAAATGTGAAAGCCAGACTCTTTTTAACAACCCCCTCTCAGGAGCTAATCCATTCCCAAGGGCAAGAGCTCACCCTTGAGGGAGAGCATTAATCTATTCATAAGGAATCCACCCCTATGACCAAAGCACCACCCTTTCAGCCCCACTTCCCAACACTGCCATATTGGGGATTAAATTTCAATATGAGTTCTGGAGGGGGAAAAAACCCATATTTAAACCATAGCAATATCCAAGTGAAGAAATTCAGTCAGTAGTTGGATATACAAGCTGAGAGCAAGAAAAAAGAGTATGTTAACCCATTCAAAGTACATTATAAATGCTCTATGAATGATTTCCAAGAGGTATTTATATGAAAGATATATATTCTTCTTTTTAAAATGCTGTGTATAGCACTAATTACAATAGCCTACACTAGATACTTCACAAATGCCCATCAACAGATAAATATGTAGTGGCAAATGTGCACAACGGAATACTATAAAGCAGTGTGAATGAATAATCCACAGGTATGCACAAAAATATGAGTGACTCTTTCAAACATATTTAAACCATTTAAACATTTTTAATAGTTGGAAACAGTGGTGCTCACCTGTACTCCCAGCTAATCAGAGACTGAAGTGGTAGAATCACTTGAACCCAGGAGTTCAAGACCAGCCTGAACAGCATAGTAGCACCCACTCTAAAAAAAAAAAAAGAAAAGAAAGAAAGAAAAAATCTGATTGTGGTTAAAAAAAAAAAAGTAACAAAATTTAATATCCTAACCATTTTTAAGTGTATGGTTTAGTAGTGTTAAGTATATTCACATTGTTTTGCAATGGAACTTCAGACTTCTTTTAGTCTTATAAAATTGAAACTCTATATTCATTAAACAAGAACTCTTAATTTCCCCCTTGTCCCAGCCCCAGGTAACCATCATTCTACTTTCTGTTTCTATGAATTTGATTACTTTCAATTGCTTATATAAGTGAAATTATATGATATTTGTCTTTGTGTGACTGGTTTATTTCACTTCCCATAATGCCTTCAAGATTCATCCATGCTGTAGCATGTGACAGGATTTCCTTACTTTTCAAGGCTGAATGACATTCTAATATATTTATATAGCACAATTTGCTTATTTATTCATCTGTAGATAGGCATTTGTGTTGCTTCCTCCTATTAGCTATTGCGAACAGTGTAACTATGAACATGGGTATGTAAATATCTCTTTGAGTTCATGCTTTCCATTCTTTTTGGTATATATCCAGAAATGGGATTGCTGGATCATGGGGTAATTCTCTTTGTAATATTTTGAGAAACTGCCATACTACTTTCCATAATGGCTGTACCATTTTACATTCCCACCAACAATGCACAAAAGTCCCAATTTCTCTACATTGTTGCCAACACTTATCTTCTTTTAAAATACTAGCCATCCTAATGGGTGAGGTGGCATCTTATTGTGGTTTTGATTTACATTTCTCTAATGATTGGTGATGCTGAGTATATTTTCATATGTGTGTTGGTCATTTGCATACCATCTTTGGAGAAATGTCTGTTTAAGTCTTTTTTTCTTTTTCATTAAAACAAATTTCTTTTTAATTTAAAGAGATGTGGTCTTAATATTTTGCCTAGGCTGGACACAAATATCTGGACCTAAATGATCCTCTTGCCTCAGCCTCCTTCCCAACTAGCTGCAACTATAGGCACGTGCCAACAGTCAATTTTTAAATTTTGTTGTTTGCTTTTTGTTGCTCGGTTCTAGGAGTTCTTTATACAATTTTGACATTAACTTCTTATCAAATTTATGATTTACAAATACTTTCTCTCATTCAGTAGGTTGTAAGAATTTTACTCTATTGATTGTGTCCCATAGTGCATGGATGTTTTTAACTTTAAAATAGTCCCATTTGACAATTTTAGATTTTGTTGCCTATGTTTTTAGTGTCATAACCAAGAAATCATTGCCAATCAAATGTCATGAAGCTTTTCTTCTATGTTTTTTTCTAGGAGGCTTACGGTTTTAGATCTTATGTCTAGGTCTTTATTTATTTAGAGTTAATTTTTCTATATGATATTAGGTCAGGGTCCAGCTTCATGATTTTACATGTGGATATCCAGTTTTCTCAGCACCATATGTGAAAGAAACTGTTCTTTCTCCATTGAGTGGTCTTGCCATCCTTGTCAAAGATTATTTGACTATGTACATGAGAGTTTATTTCTGGGATCTGTATTCTATTTTGTTGCATTTCTGTCATTATGCCATCAATCATATTTTTTAATGAAAGAATCCAGCTGCAAAATAATATTGCATGATTCAATTCATATAACATTTAAGAATAATTAGCGGGGCGCAGTGGCTCAAGCCTGTAATCCCAGCACTTTGGGAGGTAGAGGCGAGAGGATTATCTGAGTCCAGTGGTTTGAGACCAGCCAGGATAACTCAGCAAGACATTGTCTCTACAATAAACCTAAAAATTAGCTGTGCGTGGTGGCGCACGCCTGTAGTTCCAGCTACTTGGAAAGCTGAGGTAGAAGGATTGCCTGAGCCCAGTAGTTTGAGGCTGTGGTGGCAGTAAGCAAGTCATTACACTTCAGCCTGGGCTACAAAATGAGACTCTGACTCAAAAAAAAAAAAAAGAATAATTAAATCTAATCTATGGTGTTGGAAGTCAAGCTAGGGGGTTAGCCTTGTGGGTGTAGGTGATGATTACAAGGCAATATGAGGATGACTCTATGGAGTACTGATAAATATTGTTTCTTGATCTATATGCTAATTATATGGGTGTATTTTCTTAAAAAGATGCAGAAACAATCTTGTGCTGCATAACTATGTTTCAGTCAACAATGGGCCGCTTATATGATGGTGGTCCCACAGATATAGCCGAAAAATTCTTGCCACATAATGACATTGTAGCTGACATAATGTCATAGCACAATACATTACTCATGTGTTTGTGGTGATTCTGAAATAAACAAAGCGACTGTGCTTCTAATTGTATAAAAGTATAGCACATATGATTATATTCAGTACATAATTCTTGATAATGATAGTAAAGGGCTGTGTTGCTGGTTTATGCACTTACTATACTATACTTTTTATCATTATTTTCTTTTATTCTAAAATAAAGACTGGAGTACAGTGACATGATAATGGCTCACTGCAGTCTCCAACTCCTGGACTCAAGTGATCTTCCTACCTTAGTTGCCCAAGTAGTTGGAACTACAGGTGCATGCCACCACACCCAGCTATTTAAAAAAAATTTTTTTTGTAGAGATGAAGTCTTGCTATGTTGCCCAGGCTGGTCTTGAACTCATGGGTTCAAGCAATCCTTCCCAATGTGCTAGGATTACAGGTGTGAGCCACTGTGCCTTGGCTTTAATCATTATTTTAGAGCAGTGGTCCCCAACCTTTCTGGCATCAGGTACTGGTTTCATGGAAGACAATTTTTCCACAGACAGGTGGAGGGGGTGAATCATCAGGCATTCGATTATAATGAGGAGCGAGCAACCTAAATCCCTCGCCTGCGCAGTTAACAATAGGGTTCATGCTCCTATGAGAATCTAATGCTGCTGCTGATCTGACAGAAAGCAGAGCTTCACCTGCTCGGTACTCATCTCCTGCTTCACTGCTGGGGTCCTGACAGGAACCAGTCATAGCTTGGGGGTTGTGGCTGAGGGCTGTGGTATAGTCGGCTATGCCATCTAGGTTTGAGTAAGTATAATCCATGATATTTGCACAATGATGAGATCACGTAACAATGCACTTCTGAGAATGAATCCTTGTTAAGTGACACATGAGTGTATTGAATATTCATACAATCAGGATTTTTATACTACCTAGTACAATCTTAATTAAAAACTGTTGCATGAAAATAGAGAAATATGATCATAATCCATTGATCTTATAATGCTTTAAATATTATGATGTGATGATGATGTGTGTGTCTCCCTGTTGGATTCACACAGACAAGATAAATGTCTCAGTGTAAGTTCAGCCGTTCACATTCAGATACACCTCTTTTCTCACATCCCTGGAACAGTAGTTAGGAGAGAACAATGACAGAGAAGAAACAAATGTTTCATATTGCATTCTTTGAAGGATCAAGGTAATTTTGACCTATATTAGCTGAAAGATAGTATTTGACTACAACACTTTCCCTACTTACAATATCCTGGTAATGTCAACTTTGAAAAAGAACACTTTTAAATAATGCCAATCTAGTCAGGATAATAGTAAAAATAAGGACCCATCAGTTACTTCTGCTGACCCATGTCAAAGGAAAAGAAGGTATAGTCCTTTCTGTTCAGCAGTGTCTATACTAGCGCTTTTGAACCAACCCGTATGACTTGATCCACTGGGTACTGGAAATGAATTACAGGTGTGTGGAGGCATGGATTCCACTGAATCTTTAGGGTGGTCCAGCAAGGCTTAGAGAAACTGAAAACACAGGACAGGCTACCTCCTACAATGACATGGTATAAAATTTACCCCATTGTGCCTCACAGATATTATTTTCTCTGTGTGCAATGACGTGAAAAAGGGGTTGCAAAGTCAGTAATAAGAAAAAATAATAAGGGACCCCCAGCACAATGAAGAGTGTCACTTAAAAATAGAGAATTACTTCTAAATTCTAATAGTAACCCTATTAGAGTAATAGGTTCCTCTGGGGAAGGAAAGTGTGATGTAGTGGTTTTCAGGAAGATTCTACAGTTAAACCATTTGATTTTGAATAGTGGGTTTACCATTACCCAACTTTTTTGTAAAGTACTTAAAAAGCCAAAAGATATGGCTCTGTGCTTTGGTTTTCTCACCCATGATTCCTAGAAACCTAACTCATAGGATCATGTGAGAATTAAATTGGATTAGCTGAGGTCCTAGCATATGGTAAATGGTTAAGAAATGTTAGCTTTTATTAACATTTGTTGAGTATGTGCCAAGCATGCTAGGAATTTTCAAAAGGTTTTCTAAATCTAATCCTTAAAGAAGGTTTTGTTATTTCCCATTTTATAGATAAGAACATTAATGTTCAGAGAGGTTAAGTCATTTGCCCATAATTACACAGCTAATAAATGGCAGAGCCAGACTTTAACTGTTAAGTGAATACTGTAAATTCCTGATCTTCAAATATTTTGGCAAATATACTACCTGGTACATTTTTGTAACATTTTTTCCTCTAATTTTTATTATAAGCCTAACAGTTACAAAGAATAAAATTTCCAGTATCTTATAAATATTGACATTCAAACTAAAACTGTTATGTTACTCTTCTGAATGTATCTAATGGAATTTAATTTCCACAATGACCAGATACTCATCATGTCCACTTACAAAATACGTAAAAAATATTCTTCCCTAATGGTCAGAAATTTTACACTGTTCCTTTTCTTCCATAAAGTTGCTTTTCTATCCTATTGTCTTTCACTCTGGGTTTTAACTTCCCAGTCTTTAGGTTTCAAAATATTTTGCTGGGTAGTGTATCATACTTCTCCATAATAAAAAAAATACATTAAAATTTAATTTAAAAAATTTCTTGTGACCGTAGATCCTGTGTTAATTTTTTCTCTGAATTAAATAATTAGTATAATTACCAGTATAATATAATCTACTAAAAAACACAAATATATTACAAATTGAATAAATAATTATTAAACACAACAATTATATTGAGTACCTAGCATATGCCAATAGATATTGGAAATGAACCTTCCTGAGGTAGATGGAGACCAAAGGAATTTACAGAACTTTGATTAAGGGAATTATCAAACTGTCTATTGGCTTGACTTCTAAAACAACTTTCTTCCTCCAGGCGATGTACCTCAGAGAGGTGTGGGATGTGTGGGAGGAATTCTTTCTTTTGGAAAGTGGGAGAAAGGTAGGTGATCATGAATGGTACCTTTTAGACAAGTCAATTTTTGGAAGGAGGCAATATGACATTTACGGTCCTTGATTGTTTTTTTGTTGTTTTTTGAGTCAGAGTCTCATTCTGCCACCCAGGCTAAAGTGCAGTGGCACACTCATGGCCACCACAGCCTCAACCTGCTGGGCTCAGGTGATCCTTCTACTTCAGTCTGCCAAGTAACTAGAACTACAGGCGTGGGCCACCATGCCCAGGTAATTTTCTGATTTATTGTAGAGGCGAGGTTTTGCCAAGTTTCCCAGACTGGTGTCGAACCCACGGGCTCAGGCAATCCTCTCGCTTCTGCCTCCCAAAGTGCTGGGATTATAGGAGTGAGCCACTGTACCCAGCTAGGTTCTTGGTCTTGAAAATGGTTCCTTACAACTCTTTCTGCCTGTCTTCCCCTTGTAAAATTCTTGAACATTAAGATGACCACACACTAATTCACACCTGTTGTCCTCCTGTCACTCTCTAAGGGTCTCAGTTTGGATAATAAATTATTGGTCACCCCATTGAGTACCCCTTCTGTTGTAGCCTGACTGAATTCTTATGCCCACTGCCCAGAAAAATCAAAACTAATGCGGGGGTCTTGGGACTACTGATTGATTGATGATGTCATGTCACAGAGACAACTTTCTGGAGGATGCATCACAGGACTGGTGGAGTCATCTTTCTGGTATGTGTTCTGGGGATGGTGAGGACTCGGGTCCACCAGAGTCTGAAAAATATCTCAAGTACCATTCTTAGGTTTTACAATAGGTGCTATCTGTAAAGCAAGTCCTGTGACCATCAGCTACTACCCTCATGGTGAGCCATTATAGAGGTAGTTCAGGAGGAAGATAAGTGTGACGTGGGGTCCCTGGAGATTGGAGCGACTTTTGTCCTTCAACCTCTGTTCTTGTCCTAGAGGAGATCCATACAGTCTTAGGCATCATTGAAGGGAGAACATGCTTATCAGCCTTGTGGGGCAGCTTCTTCCCTCCCCAGGGCTCAGGACATAATAATCAATTGCCCTCTAACAGAGCAAAAACAAACTTAGAAACAACAGATTTGTTAAGTTCTAACTTCGAGTTTCTTCGACAGCTTTTACCCCGTGGCCTGATAATTAATTTTATACAGGTGATTTCACTTCTAGTTCCCCAGGGGAGCATATATTCAGATTTAAAGATGACACCTAATCAGGGGGTGCCTGTGTCCTATTTATTTTTTTCTATTAAAATTTTAAAATACGTATGGCAAACCTACTGCGTGCCTCACACTGCATTAGGTACTTTAACATGTATTCCATCTTACCATTAGCAATTTACCATGTGAGGTCTTTTTTTATTGTACCCCCATCCCCCCTTTTTTTAAACAGATAAAAAACTGAGCCAGGTGTTGTGGCTCACACCTGCAATCCCAGCACTTTGGGAGGTGGAGGCGAGAGGATTGCCTGAGTCCAGGGGTTCGAGACTAGCCTGGGCAACTTGGCAAGACCTTGTCTCTACAATAAATAAAAAATTAGCTGGGAATGGCGGCACACGACTGTGGTTCCAACTGCTTGGAAGGTGAGGTGGAAGGATTGCCCGAGCCCAGCAGGTCAAGGCTGCAGTAACCATGAGCATGCCACTGCAGTCCAGCCTCGGTGACAGTGAGACTGTAACTCAAAACAAAACAGCAAAACAAAAAAACCCTGAAACCCTAGAGGTTTACTTAACAAGTCATGGCTAGTAAGTGGCTGAACCAGAGCCCAAGCCATGGTTTCCCTGTTCCCAAAGCTGATTCTTGAAATCCAGTTCTAGTCCCCGGGTCTCCAGGGTGGGTGCTGCTTTGGGTCCCTTTCCTGGGGCATGAGGTCCCGCCTTCTGAAACTAGGGTCAAAGCTTCAGGCCTGCTCTCTGTGACTGTTCTTTTGCCTACCATCCTCCTTTTCACATTTGTCTGCACTTTCTTCCCCCCTCTCCTGGTTTCATTCACCAGCAGCTCTTCCCTGGGTGGCTGCACAGTGCCAATCCATTCAACAAAAGCAGCCTGAGCGATGTCTCCAAAGTGCTAACGTCAGTACCACTCCAGTCCAGTGCTTCCCATAAGGATCAAGTCCTAACCTCTTTATCAAGATTTAGAAGTCACTTCTTTCCAAATGCACACTTTAGCCCTACTGAAATTTCTTCCTCTTCCTTGTCCAACCCCCACCTCCTCTCACCTTGCTGACTGTTGCCCCACACTTGTCTTGACCTCCCAAACTTGTTTTCTATGCATGCTTCAGATCTTAGTCTAGCTCTCTGGGAGGTTGCCTTTGTGTACCACTCTCTGCCCCGCTGACTTTGCTGCTAAGTGGTGAGCTGGAGCCAGCTGGTACAGGCTCTTGAAGTCGACTGTGCACATTACTTCCCAACTCCAGCATTGCGTGACATTGTGTTGGCATCTGGAAACTGATCATGGTGGGAGTATTTATACTATAAAGATCAGCAAATGGTATAAATGAGGACTTTTTGTTAAAAACGAAAAACAAAAAACTTGTTGGTAAACAGTTACCAGCATACCACTGTGCCTCTCCTATATTTTTATAATACTCTGAACACCATTTATTTCTTCATTCCTTCAGTGAATATTTACTGGCTGCCTACTTGTGTCAGGCACTGTATGAGGTGCTGAGGATATAAAGGTGGGCAAGTAATATCATTCCTGTCATCATGGATCTTACTTGTTAAGAGGAGGAGATTGACCTTAGTTAAATATTCACATAACACATTAAATGATAATTTTGTTAAAACTAAAAATGTTTTTATTTTAACATAATAGAGTAGTTGGGTGAGGTGGTTCATGCCTGTAATCCCAGCACTTTGGGAGGCCAAGGCAGGAGGATTGCTTGAGTCCAGAAGCTGGAGAACAGCGTGGGCAACATAGCAAGACCTTGTCTCTGAAAAAAAAAAAATAGCTGAGCATGGACCTGTAGTCCCAGCTACCTAGGAGGCTGAGGAGGAAGGACCGCCTGAGTCTTAGGAGACCTGAGAAGGAAGGATTATGGTAAGCCATGATCATGCCACTGCATTGCAGTCTGGGCAGCAGAGTGGGACCCCAACTCAAAAGCCAAAAAAAATGTATAATAGAATATTTGACCTGGTCTAGGAAGCCAAAATGAGAGAAATAATTCTGAGTTGAGGAAGGATCTGAGTGAGGGAACAGCATTCCAGGCTAAAGGAACATGTATCATCAGAGGGAGCACAACTCCCAGGAGCAAGGAAATAAGACAAGTGTGGCTAGAAGGGTGCCAGGGAGCTTAGTGTGTGAAGCAGCTAGAGTTAGCCAGAAGCCAGGTCATGCAGAGTTTTGTTGACCCTGTGAAGGAGTTTGGCTCTTATCCTAAGAGCTGTGGAAAGTTGTTGAATTGCTTTTAAGCAGGGAGAACACATAGTATAGTGAAAAATCAGCACAGCATGGTGGTTCAGAAACAGACTCTGAAGCCAGGTTGCTTGGTTTGGAATTCTGGCCCTGCAACTTACTAGCAGTCTCTATTTGCCTCAGTTTCCTTGTGATTTAAGTAGGGATAAGGTAATATCTGCTCAATAGGGCTATGTATGAGTTTATAAAGCTCTTAGAACAATATCTACATTATAGAAGTGCTTGCTCAATGAGATAAACAAAATTATCTTTGGTAAGGTAACTGAACGTAGTGTGGTCTAGTAGAGGATGCAGACAAAAACAAATAATTATGACATAACCAAGTAAGTGCAAAAGATTGTGGAACCACAAAGATGGAGAATGATCTTTGCTTCTAGTGATTAGCATGAGTGGACAAACATCACTGTTCTCAGAAGCTTCAAGTCTAGTGTGGGAAACAGACATGAATGAAAACTAATAGAAAAACAATGTTAGAGGAGAGGTGCAAGTAAGGAGAGGTTAATTTCAACTCAAAGGCATACAGGGAGGTTTCACGAAGGGCCCAGCATAATGGTTGATTGCTTGGGCTCCCAAATGAGGACAGCTCAGTTTAGAATTCGGACTTTGCACCTCACTGGTTGTGTGGACTGTCTAATTTTCCATCTTTTTATCTGAAAGTGAGAAAAATAATGATGATGATAATACCTAGCTTATAGGGCTGAGGTAAATTCAGTTAATGCATCTAAAGTCTATTATTATTATTACATTATGAGTTGAAACTTGAGTAGAAAGAACTTTGATCAGCACTAAACATGAGAAAAGGGCTGAAGTTGAAAAGCATCTGACATATTTAAACAACAGGAAACCAGTGCCACTTAAAGTATAGTCACCACTGCAAGTCTGTGAACAGATTTTTACTGGTCCATAACCAGGCAAATATATAAATCGAGAGTAAGCATTTAGAACATTTTAAAAACCTCAAAAATTGAGAGAATAATTTTATACCTGTTGTATATTGTATACTTGTAATAAAACAGGTTTGTAGTTTTTAATGTCTTTTTCCCCATTTGCTAGCAAGCTTTTAATTGTATTTTACAAAAATAATAGACTATGACAGATTGGAAATAATAAAAACTTGTCTTTTTCCCTTGACAGCTTGAGAAAAAAAGTAATTAAATGGGACTGGATGGCATCCTGGAGATGATTCTGGAATGGTGGGGCAGGGTCATATTGTGAGGACCCTCAAGTATTTAACAGAGTTCACACTTTATTCAGTGGGCAGTAGGGCTAGTAAAATTTAGAGGGATTGTTAATGGAGGGTTATGTGTATGTGGGTGAATGGACTTTGCAAATTATGAGGGTTTTTTTTTCCAGTGAGCATGTGCCCTCCCTCCCTCTCTTCCTTCCTTCTTTCCTTTCTTTTTTGAATTGGAGTGTTACTCGGTTGCCCAGGGTGGAGTGCAGTGGCACACTCACGGCCACTGCAGCCTTGACCTGTTGGACTCAGGTGATCCTTTGGCTTCAGCCTTCCAAGTAGTTGGAACCACAGGCGTGCACCACCATGTCTAATTTTTTGATTAATTGTAGAAGCAAGGTCTTGCCAAGTTGCCCAGGCTGGTCTTGAATCCCTGGACTCTGGCAATCCTCTCGCCTCTACCTCCCAAAGTGCTGGGATTACAGGCGTGAGCCACCACGCCCAGCTCTTTTCTGTTTTGTTTTTAAATGAACTTTTTTTTAGTTAAGAGGAGAGCCCACAACTGCTCTGTGTTTCACAGATAACTGTTTGTAAAAAAATTTTAATTTATCAAAACATAAAACGAATATACTTGAGCACATACGTTGTGACCAGAAATGCGTGTGACTTGTTGAGATAAACTCCACCGGGTGATCAGATGAGTCTCTCTTTTTGAACACCTTTGTATAATGAATGCATAAACGAAAGAGAAAAGACTCTTTCTGACGTCCCACACGGGGTCATCTCCTCTGCCTTCCCTCACCACTGCCTAACAATCCCACAAGCAGCAGGACTGGAAAACAGTTGAATACCTTCCCGTTGGGAAGCATCGGGCAGCTCACACAGCATACAAACTGCAGACCCCTGCTTTGAGAACTTCTGGCGTGAAGTCAGGCTCAGAGACACACAAAAACCTTTCACATTTTCCTTTCAGCCTCACAGCCTGTCCTTCTCTATCTGAACAGACACTTATTAAAATACACGGCACTTCTGCTTTTTTTTTTCCATAAGGGTTAGGGCTAGGGTCAGGGTCAGGGTCAGGTTAAGGTTAAGGTTAGGGCTAGGGTTAGGATCAGTCAGGGTTAGAGTCAAGGCTAGGGGTCAGGGTCAAGGCTAGGAGTTAGGGCTTATGTTAGGGTTAGGGTCAAGGTTAGGGGTTAGGGTCAGGGTTAGGGTGTAGGTTTAAGGTAAAGGTTAGGTTAAGATTTTATTTATTTGTTTACTTTTATGTTTTAGGTCAGGCCCCTGCGGCAGGCCTCCCCTGAGGCTGCAGCTCCTGCAAAGCGCTCAGCCCAGGCCCTGGGGACCGACTTGGGCCTGAAGGCGATGCCTCCCCATGAAGGAGTCAGGCCCAGGGCCAGGACCCAGGGCTGTACTTAACTTCCTAACAGGAGCCAGAAGCCCTGAAGGTGAGGGGCTCTCCGGCCGACCCGAGGCCCTGAGGTCGCGGAGTCGGGGTGAGACGCCCCGACGTTGCGAGGCGGCGCCCCGGCCCCGAGTCAGGCCTTCTCGCCCGCCTCTGGGCCCGCGGCGGGGCA
>NW_007250893.1:71325-74182 GCF_000164805.1 Carlito syrichta | reverse complement strand
GCCTCTGCCGCCGCTCGCGGCCCGATCAGGTGCGTTTGCCGCCGGCCCGGCTGAGCCGAGGCCCGGTCCTTCCCACCCGCGTCCGCCGGGGGCAGAGCCGGGCTGGGGGCGCGGGGTGGACCTCCAACGTCGCTCATTCGTGGGAGCCCCTGAGAGCTCGGCCTGTGGAGCCGCTGGGAGACGGTTCGGGCCGGCCTCTTCCGAGACGCTGGAGGGGAAGCCTTTTCCTGGATGGCGGAGGATGCTGTGGAACGGCGGCGAGCAGCCTCCATCCGCCTCCCCAGGGCGGCTACCTTTCCCCTCAGCTCCAGGGCTCAGGGCCGCCGAGGGGCTTCCCTCACCCCGTCTGGAGACCCCCCGGGGTCTCCCGAGCCTCTACTGTGCTTCATGCGGTTCTTTTGCGGTTCCTTTCGCTTTGGGCTTGTACTTTCGCTTTTGGTGTGTCTGGGCTCCACTTCTGGATCCTCCTCCTAGAGTCAAAGGTCCACGAGGGCCAAGTACTTAGTACTACTCGATAGGTAGTTGAATGACTGAGTGCCTATGAAGTAGACTTGGGTGAATGAACGAATAAGTGAATGAGTCCATATAAAAAAGCGAGCGAACGAGTGCCTTAGTGGAAATAAAAACATATGAAGTGGAGGCCGTGGAGACACAAGCTAAGACGCTTATTTTCTGATAGTTTTCTAAAAAATTGTGTAAATGTCCCACTTTTGCGAATGGAGTCATTCTGATTGTGATGACATATAAAAAGAGTTGGATGCTGTGCTGTTGTTAAAGTATCCCCAGAAACACCCCCTGGTATTTCCACTTCAGATGGATTTGGGAATATGTGTTTCCTTAAAACAAAATATGCCTAGACGTATTCTTGCTTGTGTAGTGTTCTCTTCTACTTGGAACTTTAAAAGAATCATTGTCTCCATAATATCGTTTCCTGTATCTCTCTAAAAGATAAGGTTGCATTCAAGATACAACCACAAGACTGACGTATTTGTAGAACTAGGTATTTCTCTTGATTCCAGATTGTGAAGAATCTTGTCTGTTTTCCTGAGACAGGTGCTGGCTGACTTGCAGGTGACTGAAGAAGGCTGCCTATAGCCCAGGGAAGAAAAGAGAAATTAATTTGTGTGTAAACACAGAAGTTTAAAACATCGCTTTAATACAGTTGGTCACTGCAGCAGTACTATGTTTCCAGACCCAGGTTTCAGAAGAGCTGGATGACCTTGGACTTGTCACTTGATTTCATTCTTAATCTCCAAGATGAGGGTGTTTAGCTGAGGTTAACAGGTGAAATTGCAGTTGATTTCATGGAGTTCTGCTTACTTCACCTGCTGTGCTTGGGATTATATAAAGTCCCTACTTTCTTCTCTGCAAATTATAGTTTATTCCCCTTTCTTTACACATTTGTAACAGTAGGACTGGGGAACTTGAGATAAGTGTAATAAACCTTAGGCTGGTGCAGAGGAAGGAGGGCAAGATTTTCTTCTACATTATCACAGGTTCCTGTTCCTGGGTCTAACTTGTTTCCAGTGCAGCTCAGTCAGACAGTGCCATATATTTCTAGACCTAGGGAACTACATCACTATTTATTTGCATGCATTGGAGATTAGTTATCATAGATCACAATGTCTTGGAACTGGAAGGACCTTAGAGATTTTTTTAAGGCACTTAAAAAGTCATTATACATACATATATAAATATTTTTTTGCATGCTACATTTAACAAACACAAAGTCCCAAATGTGTTAAGTAAAATAAAATTAATGTTACCTATTTCAATTATTTCAGCTCTATAAGAAGTGTAGTAAATGTGTTGCATGGTGAAAAAGGCCAACTTTCTCCGACTCTTTTTCCAAAGAGCCCGTGATGGGGTCATGTGTCATTCGGGCATGGAATGTAGCAAAACTGCTATTTATGGGGCACTATAGTGTAACGCACTAGGCACTATAATATTTAATCTTTTTACTTATGTTGTTCATTTAATTGTCACTATAAGCCTAAGAGCAAGATACTACTGTAATCTCTATTTGACCTTCCGAAATAGAAAATGGGGAAGTCAGGACTCAGAAAACAAGCAGATGGAAGTTTCTCCCAGAACTATGGACAGTCTCTACTAGGAAATTCTGTGTGATGTTGAAGAATGTGGTCTGTGTATGTTCAAGCATATATACAAAATATACAAACGCTGGCACATTGTAAGTTAATTTAGAATGGGAGTATGGAGGTAGAATGATTAAGATTGAACTATAGAGGAGTTGGTCACTTTATCATTTTAAAAATTATTGAATTTTAGGTTGGGTGCGGTGGCTCAAGCCTGTAATCCCAGTACTCTGGGAGGCCGAGACTAGAGGACTGCCTGAGCCCAGGGTTCAAGACCAACCTGGGCAACGTGGCAAGACCTCACTTTACAATAAATAAAAAAATTAGCTGGGCATGGTGGCGCACTCCTGTAGTTCCAGCTACTTGGAAGGCTGAGGCAGGAAGATTACTTGAACCCAGGAAGTGAAGCCTGCAGTAAGCCATGTTAGTGCCACTGCACTCTAGTCTGGGAGATAGAGTGAAACTTCATATAAAAAACAAAACAAAACAGGGTAGTTGGGGGGGGGGGGTTGAATACTACTGGTGAATGCCTTCCTTTGGAATTCAATCTGATAATGTGTATGTCTTAAAAATGTTTATATTAGCCAGCCACAGTTGCTCAAGCCTATAATCTCAGCACTTTGGGAGGTGGAGGCAAGAGGGCTACCTAAGCCCAGGGGTTCAAGACCAGCCTGGGCAACTTGGTGAGACCCTGTCTCTACAATAAATCACCACAGCCCCAACCGGCCAGGCTCCGGTGGTCCGCCTCAGCCTACTTGGAA
>NW_007250893.1:53546-71305 GCF_000164805.1 Carlito syrichta | reverse complement strand
CTTGGAAGACTGAGGCGGATCACCGGAGCCTGGCCGGTTGGGGCTGTGGTGGCCATGAGCATGCCACTGCATTCCAGCCTGGCAACAGAGTGAGACTCCAACTCAAAACGTATATATATATTGAACTTCATTGGAATTCTAGAAGACTTGTATATTTTGACCTAGATGCCCAGGCATCCCAATTTTAACTAGTTTAGACTTACTAATTTAGGGAGTATAGAATGGGTAACGTCAAGAGCTGTCATCCGCAAATGGCACTTAAGGGCTTTGAAGCATGAGTGCCAAACAGTGTTGTTTCTGGGACTAGCTTTGTGTCCTTGGTAAGGTACTCCTCCTTCTTTATAAGGACATCTCCTAGGATAGACAGAACACAATGCCTACATCTGTGTAATCCAGAGACAAGAATGCAAGATGGGTTTCCAGAATCCTTATAATTAATTGATGAGAGCAGAAGATGAAAGGAGAGGGCCCATGAAATAAGTGGAAAATTATTTTGTTTCTTTTTTGTCAGCCAAGTTTAGCCCTGTGGAAAGCAGAGACCAGTTGTGGCCGCCTGAAAAACTGAGAGCTGATGCCAGTTTGATTTAACTCAGGAGGCTGAAACTTTCTGCCCCGAAGGCTGGTGTGATGGAATAGACCTTCCCATTGCTCACAATATTATGAAAAAAACATTAAAGCAACAATTTTTATTACTTGCCCCGGAGCTAGAGCTTTAAAATGTACTTTCTTTTCTCCCCTACCCTCCCTAAACCACTTAGCTTTTAAAAACAAACAACCCATTCATGTGTTTGCTACAGTCAAATTATTAGTCCTTTTTCTTTATTCCTGGGCCCTTTTTTAAAAATACAGCAAAGTATTTGGATTGGTGTACTTCTAGATCTCTGGGACTTTTCTTTAGTTTTTATTTTATTCAGAAAATAATAATTCCAATAACCATTTATTGAGTGTGTACTTTATGCCAGATAAAGATGAATGAGATACTGAATTTAAGTAGGAGAGTGACCCACCCACAAGTAATTGCACCACAGGGTGATGTGGAAGTGGTGGCTGCTTAGTCTCCCAGAAAAGAAATGTGATTAGTGCTTAGGTAGTCTTCACACAGCCGGTGAATTTTGAACTGTGTTTTAAAGCCTAATGGCCAAGCAGAGGGTGAATGACATTCCAAGCAGGGAGAACGACAAAGGCAAGGAAAGGGAGGTGAGTGTGAGCACCCCATTTCTAGGGAGGTGGGGGCTCGGTGTGGCTGTGGTAGAGAGGTCTTAGAAGGACAACTGGGCAGCCAGGCAGTGGTCTTTGAGTGCCATGTTATTTAAACTTTATCATAGGCTAGACAATCTTTTTTAGTGTTTTAAAGTTCCATTTTAGGTGGAGGAGTGATATATGATTGAATTTTATTTATTTTTAATTTAAAAACATTTTTTGAGGAGAGGTCTTGTTTTGTTGCTGAGGCTGGTCTTGACCCCTGAATCTAGCAATATTCCAGTCTTGGCCTCCTAAAGTTTTGGGGTTACGGGTGTGAACCACCACTCTTGGCCTGAATTTTCTTTAGAAAATAGCTACAGGAATGATATTTTGGAGCAACTGGGGAGGGAAGAGCAGGAGACCAGAGGAAAATGAAGCTGCTGTTTCTGTTGTCCAAATGAAATAGGATTACTGTCTAAATTAAGATAGGTTTGAAAGATTTTTTAGGGCAGAATTTAATGACTAGCTAGATATGGGAAATAAGTTTGAAAATAATACGAGGTTTTGGAATTGTTTAACTGGGCAAAAGGATATGGCACTAATGAGAATAATAAATACAAGATGAAGAGGAATGCAGAGAAAGATGGTGAGCAGAGTAACTGTTGGAACACCCATGTGGAGAGACCCACGATACCACCTTGACTGTAGCTGTGCTGTGATGTCACACATTTGAGACCTCTGCCAAACATTAGGACAGGTCTTCAGTCTAAAGAGATACATCAATTTAATGTTACATAAAAAGAAGAAAAAACATACATGAGACTTGGCTAATGACCATTATGCCATATTTCAGGTGAGCTCTTAGAACTCTGATCCTTATATAAGTTTCAGGCAAGGAGAAGAGCTGGAGACTCAAACAATGAGGGATTATTATAAGCCACTAGGAGAAACTGAAATAGAGAAACACAGACGGGGGTGGTTCAAAGGATCAAAGATAAAGAAATGGTAAGCGTGTAGCAGAGTGGTGATTGCTAAAGGCACAGGTATATAGGCAGATGTGGAATACAGAGAAGAAATTTGAGCTGACTCTTCCAAATACCTGTACTTCGTTAATGGTAAGACTACCACAAGCTTTGATTTCTCATCTTATTCAGTTTGTTAGGAAGAGACAAACAGGAGATTGTTCAGAGGTGTGGGTGTTGGGCAGAGGGCTTGAACTCATTTTGCAGAGAATGTGTTTGGAGACTGAACTAAGCAAAGAATAACAGAGGGAGAGCAAGATAAAAATGAAAAGGATAATGATTTGGAGGAATTTTTCAGAACAGTTAAGAAATTCTATAACAGTTGTTAACAAAGAAATAGATTGATGCAGTGTTCTCTTGGTGTATAGTGGTATTAGACTTCCCTGGAAAAAAGAATATATTAGCATAGCACCTTTTATTTAAAAAGCAATTTTACATTTTATTGTTGCAAGAACCTCAGAAGTAGGTGCAGCCAGGCATATTATTTTTCTTTCATAAACTAAATATCTGGTATTAAGGAGGCTGTAGTTTGCCTCAGATGGCTCAGATGGCTGAGATCCCATGGCTGGCAAGAACTCCCAGCCTTCTGACTTTTAGTCTGCTGCTCTGTCCACTGCATTAGAGCCTTGTTTTGTCTTGGAACCTTGGCTTTTGCAGTGTATTCCTTCTACTCCTTGTCATATCACATCATGTAAATGTAAAAGTAAAGCAGATGCCATTTGAGGGCCCAAAGAGCCAAGATCTCTGGGGAGAGAGACAGTGATGGAAAGGATCCTGGGCCCCAATTCTGTTATACACAGGAGAGATGTGCATGAAAGGGGTTTGTATAGAGACTTTTTGTGGACATCAAATGACACTTTCAATGCCATAGGGGAGTCTACAATATAAAACAACCTCATGACTCTTTTATGAAGCTAATATTCCCTTTCAAAATGAACAACCAGTTACTCTTTAATATATTATCTGAATAAATCCAGACTTTCAAACATGGGGTTTACTTAAAGCCAGTCACATCTGTTGTAAGCTATGTATACATCTATTATATATGAAAACTTTTCCAACTTGGTAATTGAACATGAAGATGGGGAACTGGAGCTGAGTTCCCTAATAGTTAGAAACATTTAAAACGTATAGAACAGCATGATTTGCAGTTGAATCCGTATGGTCACCTTTACCACTTACAAAGCACCTGCAAGTAGGGCACTGGATGAAGTGAAGTTCAGCTAGGAAATGGAGAGACAAGCCCAGCACTGGCTTTCAGTTTGATGATCGCAAAGAGACAAGAGACAGTGACAAATGTAAATCCACCAACATAGTGGGCTAGGGTAGGGAAACTGTCCTTGAGTTCACATCAGTATTAAAATGAAACCAAGTACATTTCAAAGCAAAGAGCATTATACTAGAATCAGAGTTATTTTGTATTGCTAAAAGATAAGCTCTATAAGGAAGAAGTGGTAGTTGTGATTCTTTATGGGTCAAACATTTAAAAATGTATATGTATCTTCAAAACAAAGAAAATGAATAGTTAGAAGTATGAGAAAAGTAATTTGTTGGAGACCTTAGGTTTGTTGCTTTACGTAACAAATCAAGTAGACAAAGCCAAATAGTAATATAGAAGATTTGAATAATATAACTAATTAGGCTGAACCATATAATTTATATAAGGGTATATAGGGATATGGAACCTTTCAATAATATATTTTAATAGTAATCCAATATATAATTACTTATGCTATAATTAGCATATATGCATATGATATTTATTGGAATGTATGTGTATATATTTTTTGCCTTAATAAGTCTTTAAAAATTTTTAATTTTATTGGAAATTGGCAAATTATGATTGTTTATATTTATGGGGTACAAAGTGATTAGATGATTAAATCAAGCTAACATATCCATTACTTAAAACACCATTTTCATGGTGAAAATATTTGAAATTTATTCTCTTAGATTTAAAAATATACAATATGTTATAATTAACTAGAGTTACCATGCTGTACAATAATCTCAAAAAACCTTATTCTTCTTGTCTAATTGAAACTTTGTACCCTTTAACACTCCACATTTCTCTCTCCACTTCTCAGCCTGTTGTAAGCACCATTCTACCCTATGTTTCTGAGTTGTGTTATTTTAGATTACACACAGATGTGAGGCCATGTGGTATTTGTCTTTCTGTGCCTGTGCCTGGCTTACTTCACTTAGCATAATGTCCTACAGTTTCATCTATACTGTTGTAAATGACAGAATTTCCTCCTTTTTAAAGGCTGACTAGTAGTAGTTCATTGTGTTATTGTGAATAATGCTGCAGTGAATATGGGACTGTAGATGCCTCTTCAATGTAATTATTTGAAATCCTTTGGATATATCCTTAGAAGTAGGATTGATGTATCATATGGTAGTTCTATCTTTAGTTTTCTTTTTTGAGGAAACTTCATAGTTTTCCATAATGGCTGTGCTAATTTGCTTTCCTACCAACCGCTTATAAGACTTCCTTTTTTGCATCCTCACCAGTATTTGTTATTTTTTATCTTTTTGATACTAGTCATTCCAACCAGGGTGAGATGATACCTCACTGTGGTTTCAATTTGCATTTCTCTGATTAGTGATGATGGACATATTTTCTTTTTTAAAAAATGTCTTTATTGTAGAGATGAGGGCTCACCAAGTTGCCCAGGCTGGTCTTGAACCCCTGAGCACAGCCAACCCTCTCATCTTGGCCTCCCAAAGTGCTGGGATTACAGGCTTCCACTACACCCGGCTGATGGGCATTTTTTTCCTATATCTGCTACCCATTTTTATGTCTTCTTATGAGAAATTTCTGTTCCAGTTCTTTGCCCATTTTTTAATAGTGCTGCTTGATTTCTTGCTGTTGAGTTGTTTGGGTTCCTTATGTAGTAAACTCCTTATGTAGTGTACTCTTGAACGATGTGGGGTTTTTTGAGTCTAACTTTTTCCTCCCCAAAAGCTTAACTACTAATAGCCTCAAGCCTACTGTTGATTGCCTTACTGATAACATGATCAGTCAATTAACACATATTTTGTATGTTAGATGTTATATATTGTATTAAAAGAAAATGTTATTGAGGAAATCATAAGGAAGAGAAGATATATTTACTATTCATTAAGTGAAATGGATCATTATAAAGATCTTCATCCTCATCATCTTTATATTGAGTAGGCTGAGGAGAAAGAGGAAGAAGAGAATTTATTCTTGTCATCTCAGAAGTGGCAGAGGTGGAGGAGGTGGAAGACGAGAAAGGAATGGCAGAAACCTGAGCCCGTGGGTTCGAGACCCGCCTGGGCAACTTGGCGAGACCTCATCTCTACAATAAATCAAAAATTAGCCAGGCATGGTGGCGCACACCTGTAGTTCCAGCTACTTGAAAGGCTGAGGCCGAAGGATCACCGGAGCCCAGCAGGTCGAGGCTGCGGTGGCTGGGAGCGGCCACTGCACCAGTCTGGGTGACGACAGAGTGAGACTCCAACTCAAAAAAAAAAAAAAAAAAAAAGAAAGGCAAGAACACTTGGTGTAACTTTACAGAAATATATCATAATTCCTGTTTGACTACTTTGCTTTTTCATTTCTCTAAAAATGTTTCTAGACCAAAAAAAAGGCTTCTATGCATTATCAATTCTTCTATCATTTGCTGTAGTTTCAGTGCCCACATTATAGAAGGGTCCATGTTGTAAAGAAGTCAAAAGTAGTCTGAAATAATTGGAATCCTTCTGACAGATTGTTCTAATGTCAGTTTTTTCCCCCTTGCATTTCTTCTACGTCTTCTTCCTCATTATATAGCACTGGTTTGAAAACACTCATTTCTATTAAGTTGTCTTCTGTTAATTCCTCTGCTGTGGTGTCTATTAGCTCTTAAATTTCTCCAAGATCCATGTCTTGAAACTCATTAGTAACTCCCCATGCCCTACCTTTTTCTTTTTTCCCCATATCCACAATCTCTTTCATGATTTCCTTGATTGGCTCTGTTATAAATCCTGTGAAGTCATGTACAATATCTGGACAGTTTTCTTGAAAAGCAATTTACTGTTTCAAACAGGGCCTGATGACTTTTACAGCTTTTTCTATTGACAATGATGAAATTATCAATGGTGTAATCCTTCCAGACTTTCATAATATTCTATCAGGGTTATCTTTCATAGCATTGGTAATCCTTTCTGTAGAGTACAATGTGTAATGAACCTTAAATGTCCTTGTAATCTCATGATCTAGAGTCTGAATTAGGGATGTTTTTGTTTGAGGGCAAATAGACCATTTCGATGTCTTTAGTGTTGAACTCAGCGTTCTGAATGGCCAAGAAATCATCCAGTATCAAAAGAATTTGAAAAGGAAGTCCCTTACTGGCGAGGTATTTCCTGACTATGAGAACACAGCATTGGTGGAACCAATCCAGAAAAAAGTTTTCTTATTGCCCAGGTCTTCTGGTTGCACAACCAAGGCTCAGGGGTTAGCAGCTTTACAGATAAAAGACAGTTTTGACTATAAACCTGACTATATTTTTATGGAACAGTAGAGTTAGCTTATCCCTTCTTGTCTTAAATACTGGTCCTTGCTTCTCTTTCTTACTAATAAATATCTTTTGTGGTATTTTTTCACTTCAGAATAGGTCACTTTTATCTGCATTAAAAATCTGTTCGGGCAAATATTCTTTCTTCTCAGTGATTTTCTTAATGATGTCTAGAAACTTGTCTGCTGCCTCTTGGTTAGTAGAAGCTTTTCTTTCTTTCCTTTTTTTAGCCAGGATCTTACTCTGTCACCCACAGTGGCATGTTCATGGCTCACCACAGCCTCGATCTCCTAGGCTCAGGCAATCCTTCTGCCTCAGCCTCCTGAGTAGATGGGACTACAGGCAGACACCACTATGCCATCTAATTTTTTGATTTTGTGTAGAGATGAGGCCTAACTATGTTGCCCAGGCTGGTCTTGAACTCTTGGTCTCAAACAATCCTCCTGCCTCAGTCTCCCAAAGAGCCGAGATTATAGGAGTGAGTTACCATGTACCTGTTTTATGTTATTAATTAGAAGTCTTTCATTTCGGCTTAAAGATTTCCTTTTAGCAATTACTGTAAGGCAGGCCCAGTGGTCATGAACTCCCTTAGCTTTTGCTTTTCTGGCAAAGTTTTTAATTTCCCTCATTTCTGAAGGACAACTTTGCCAGTTAAATTATTCCTAGTTGGTAGGGGTTTTTTTCTCCCCAACACTCTTAATACATCATCCCATGCTCTCCTGGTCTGCAGGGTTTCTGCTGAGAAATCCGCTCATCACTGTATTGAGACTCTCTTGTTGGTTATATGTTTCTTGTCTCCTGGTGCTCTTAGAGTTTTTTCTTTGTCTTTGTTTTTTGATAGTTTGAATGTTATATGTATTTGTGAATTGTTCTTTGGATTGAATTTAACTGCAAGACCTCTGTTTCCTATACTTGGATGTTGGCCTTTTCCCTCAGAGTTGGCAAGTTTTTAGCCATTATTTTATCTTTTTAAAAATATGTTTTCTGGCCATTTTTCTCTTCTTCTTATGAAATTTCTATTATGTGAAGATTTGTTCTTTGCCATAATCCCCATAGGCTTTCTTCATCTTTTTCATTTTTAATTTTCTTTTTGCTTCTCTGACTTGATAATTTCAAATGATTTGTCTTTGAGCTCACTGATTCTTTTTTTTTTTAGTTGTAGTCTCACTTTGTTGCCCAGGCTGGAGTGCAGTGGCACATTCATGGCCACCACAGCCTCATTCTTCTGGTTTCAGGTGATCCTTCTGCCTCAGCTTCCCAAGTAGCTGGGACTGCAACTGCATACCACTACACCTGGCTGATTTTTTGATTTATTGTAGAGATGAGGTGTCACCAAGTTGCCCAGGCTGGTCTCAAATCCCTGGGCTCAGGCAATCCTCTTGCTTCCACCTCCCAAAGTTCTGGGACTGCAGGTGTGAGCCACCACATCTGGCAAGCTCATTGATTCTTTCTTCTACTTGATTAAGTCTACTGTTGAAGATTTTATTAAATTTTTCTGTTCAATCATTTTACTTTCATCTCTAGGATTTATTGTTCTATAGTCTCAATTCTGCTTTTGTGTTTTTTTCAAATTTCATTTAATTTTATATCCATATATTCATGTAGTTCACTAAATGTCTTGACAAGAATTATCTGGAATTTCTTGTCTGCCATTTTATAGCTCTTCATTTTTTTGGATTAGTTATTGGATATTTATTCGTTTCTTATGGTGATTACAGATGCTTCTCAACTTACAATGGTCTTGTGTTGTGATAAACCCATCATCATTCAAAAACTTTGTAAGTCAAAAGTGCATTTAGTACCCTGATAAACTCATAGTAAAGTTTTTAAAAATTACAAGTTTTACCATTATAAATCCAGATACTCCTTGACTTACAATGGGATTATGTCTCGATATACCTATTTTAAAAAAAAACCCATAAATTGAACCACTGAAAGTTGGGGACTGTTTATATTTGGAATTCTTTTGTTCTTGCATTAGTTTCTTCACATTTGCAGAGACATATTTCTCTTCCAGCATTTACATGTATTCTTTTTTTTTTTTTTTTTTAATTTTCTAAATACCTTTACTATTGAGTCTAGTCTGTGATCCTGGTTGGGCCAGCTGGTATTAACTGCTTTAAATCCTGGTGCTTGCTTCTCTTTCTTACTAAAAAATGCCTTTTGTAACATTTTTTCACTCTAGAATAGGGTACTTTCATCTACATGAAAAACCTGTCCAGGCAGCTTGCTGTATAGTTGGCTGGGCTTCTAACTTTTCTCTGAGGTCTGATGGGGTTGCTGACTAGGCTCTGCTGCCTGGTGAGACTACTGACTGAGCTCTACAATCAGATGGAGCTACTAGCTTGGTACTGTGATCACTTTTGATAGGACAGGGTTGCAGAGTGTACTCCCTGCTGGATAGTACTGCTATTTGGGTTCTGCAGTTGGGCAGGACTACAGGCTGGGCTCTGAGGTTACAGCTCAGGATAGATGGATATAGAGGCTATGCTCTACGGAAATGCACAGTTGTAGCTTCCCTCTCTTCCTGGGCAGGATCTTAGGGCTGGCTGTAAGCATGGGCTGAGTCACTTTTTGTAGTCCCAGGCTGGGCAGTTCCAACTTCTGTGCTTTACAGAACTGCTCTGTGACTGACATCTTCCTTCTGGGAGGGGCTTTGGGGTGGGCATGAGCATGGAAGAGATTAGCTCTGAGGCTGAGCATGGAAGCTGGCCATCTAGCGACTGAAGCCAGGCTGAACTTCCCACCATGTTTCTGTAAGCAGTGAACTTGAATTTGCAGATGAGTTGGGCCATTGGTTGGTATCTCTGGGTGTCACTGCTGGCAGGGACACAGAGCTAGCACCAAGATTTGCACACTGGTCCCTGTGAACTCTGCCTGCTTTCTTGGTTTCTACCTGATCCCAGAAGGTCCAGCCCTGTTATTAGCCCCAGTGCTCCCCATAAGATGAGAAAGGAGTGTGCTTCCTGAGAAATGTCTCAGGATGCTAGGGAAGCTGAATGTCTAGAAACTCTGGTTCTCTTTTATCACTGTCAACACTATGGAAGCAGGGAGATCTTCTCTGTGTGTCACTGTGCTGACTTGGAGGAGTGAGAGGGGTGACATGGTCAAAGTGACACTGTTCCTCTTATTTTCCTAATGTACCTTTCATTTGGTTCTGTGTCCCATGCAGATGTCACCATTTCATTTCTAAGTTTTGAGGTTTTCACAAATGTGTTTTTGTCTGTGGACAATTGCTAGTCGGATTTTCTGTGGAAGGAAATAAAGACTGGGACTTCCTGTTCTGCCATCTTGCTAATGTCACTTCTATATATATGCAGAAAATTTGCTTCATTCTTTTAGAATTTATGAGAGATTATTTAAAAAAAAAAATGAAGACTTCAGTGAATTCCACAGTCCTTCTTGTTCTTACTGACCCTGTGACTGTAAGCTAGTCCACTGGCTTCACCCATATTTTCAGCTAACTTTGTAAGAGGCTGAAAGGGTAAAAACGGAATGAAGAGATAACCTCTCTTGTTTCATGAGCTGTCAAGCTTCTCATATAATTCATCTTCCACTTTTATATACATATGTCTCTTTTGTGCTCAGAGAATCATTTTGATATTCTTTTTTAATTATTAGAATACATTGGAACTATGTTATACATAACTAATCTGAAGCTGTATTACGTTTGAGTATTTTAAATCATTAATGATGTGTGTATGTATTTCAAGATTTACAATCTAAAACACCTGGCTGTACTTGCATAGAATTTTTCTTTTAATTAGCTTTTCTGAGCTAAAGCTTGGAGAAAACCAGGGGACCATAGGAGGCTGGAAAATGAATGGAGGTATCATAAACAGCAATTAAGTTATTTGAGAAGCAGATGGTACATCATGGAAATCAGCACTATTCTGAATCCACTCCATTGCCTATTCAGTGCAAATTTTAGGGTTTGCCACTTAAGCTAATCACTCACTAGTATCTTGCATTTCCTGTAGTTTAATGGTTAAGATCATGGGCTTTGAAGTGTTCTGTATTCAAATGTAGCTCTGGCACTATTACCTGTGTGACCTTGGGTCAATCCCATATACTTTCTAGTCCTCACTTTCTTCATCTGTAAAATAAGGATAAAAATTATTACTGTCTGAGGTGGGCAGAATGTTGTCTCCCCTACTCCCTTATGATGCCTAAGTCTTATTCCCCAGATCCTGTGAATATGTTAGGTTATATGGCAAAGGGGAATTAAGGTTGTGGATGAAATTAACATTGCTAATCATGTGGCCTTAAAATAGGGAGATTATCCTGGTGGGCCCAATGTAATCACAAGGGTCCTTAACAGTGGAAGAGAGAAGCAGAAGAGGAGGTCAGGGAGTTAGGGAGATGTGATTATGAAAGAATGATCAGAGACAGGCAGTGTTGCTGGCTTTGAAGATGGAGGAAGGCAGCCATGAGCCATGGAACCTAGGTGGCCATTAGAAATTGGGAAAGGCAAGGAAACAGGTCCTCTTCTAGAGCCTGCAGAAAGTAATGCATCGCTGCCGACACCTTGCTTTCACCTGGTGCATCCAGTGTCAGACTTCTGATCTACACAACTGTAAGATAATACTTTTTTATTGTTTAAGACACCAAGCTTGTGGTAATTTGTTACAACAGCAATAGAATATGATGCACTGACCTATGGGGTTGCTGTAAGGGTTAAGAAACATAAACTCTTTGGGCAGACCTACCGCATGGTAAGTGCTTAGTCAGTGTTAGCCATTATTAATATTCATTGATACTTTAGTTTCTCTTCTGTCCTTGCCCCTTTGTTGTAGTTGTCTTATTATTACCCCAAATTGTGCGTACCTTCCCTCACCAAGACTGTGCCCCCAAGTGTTTTGTACTCTTACACTAGTCTATGCTCAGCCTCCAGTAATTTGTGAAAACTTCCATTTCAGTGTTCCTACAAGTTTATGACTCTAGCAGCTTCTGTTCCAGGTAAGCTGATCTTGATTTTTTTTTGAGTTGGAGTCTCACTCTGTCGCCCAGACTGGAGTGCAGTGGCCTCTCCTGGGCTCCGGCGATCCTTCCGCCTCAGCCATCCAAGTAGCTGGAACTACAGGCATGCGCTACCACACCCGGCTAATTTTTTGATTTGTTGTAGAGATGAGGTCTCACCAAGTCGCCCAGGCGGGTCTCAAACCCGCTGGCTCAGACAATTCACTCACCTCAGCTTCCCAAGGCGCGGGATTACAGAATGAGCCACCGAGCCCGGCTCAGGCAGCATCTTTTAAACCACTTCATCCTCTACACTGCCTCAAGTGTTGGATCACACGTTGGAACATGTTACTTCCTTTCTCAAAAGACCTACATTTTGGAAAAATTTCCTGTGGAATAAAGTCTTAGCTCCTAATATGGTATTTAAGGTTCTTAAAGATCTAGAATTAAAATATATTTGTAGGTGCATTCCTAGTGCATGAACCTACTGTATTTGCTATTGTTGCCATAACAAAATGCTGTAGACTGAATGGGTTAAACAACATCAATTAATTTTCTCACAGTTCTGGAGACTGAAGTCCAAGATCAAGGTGTCTGCAAGTTTGATTTATTCTGAGAGTGGTCATCTTCTCTCTGTGTCCTTACATAGTCTTCTTTCTGTGCATGCATATACCTAGTATCTCTTTTTGTGCTCAAATTTCCTCTTCTTATACAGACATTAGTCAGATTATATTAGGACCCATCTAATGGTCTCATTTTACCCCATTTCCAAAAACAGTCACATTTCAAGGTCCTGGGAGTTAGAGTTCAACAAATGAATTTTGGAGAACACAATTTAGCCCATAACACCTACTATATTCCTCCATGTATTCTATATTTATGAATGTATAACAGATCATCTAGGAAGACTTTTAAAATACTGATTTCTTAGATGATCTGCCGGGCTCGGTGGCTCATTCTGTAATCCCACGCCTTTGGGAGGCTGAGGTGAGTGGATTGCCTGAGCCCACGGGTTCAAGACCTGCCTGGGCAGCGAGACCTCACCTCTACAATAAATAAAAAAAAAATCAGCCAGGCGTGGTAGCACATGCCTGTAATTCCGGCTACTTAGAAGGCTACTCAGAAGGATCACCGGAGCCCAGTAGGCGAGGCTGCGGTGGCCGGGAGCGGCCACTGCACTCCAGTCCGGGCGACAGATTTCTGGGTTCTATCCTACTTCTTGTAGGTTCTGAATCAGTAGGTCTGAAATGGGGCTAGGAATACATTGTGTGTGTGTGTGTGTGTGTGTGTGTGTGTGTGTGTGTGTGTGTGTGTGTTTAAACTTCTCCCTAATGCTTTATAATTTGCCAGCTTTCCTAGATGCTTTGTGATTTCTGATGAATATATGATATGCATGTGTGTGTGTGTGTTTAAACTTCTCCCTAGTGATTTATAATTTGCCATCTTTTCTAGATGCTTTATGATTTCTGGTGAACATATAATCAGTGTCCATACCCTTGCTCATTGCTGTTCTTTAACTTTAAATGTCCTTCTTCCCCCAATAACTGTGAAAATTCATTTTTCCTGCAAGGCTGAGGTGAAATACCATACTCTCTGTTATTTTTCCTTATCTAGAGATAATTTTTATATTTATTTCCTTTCGTTTTATGTAATGATCATTTGCCTTCCTCTTCCACTAGCTTTCTGAGACCAAGGATGATATATTCTTTATTTCTGTACATATGAAACAGTGACAGTTGCTCTGACCATAGTAGGTAATGATTTAATGTTTTCAGTATGAACAAATGAATGCATTAATTAGTACTAATATTTTTCTTATGACATTTTTTTAACAATGGAGACCATTGGATTACAAAAATAAATGTGGCAAGTATAAAACAAATGGCAGAGTTTTGTAAAACAAAACAAAACTTTACCTTCCTAGAGCAGTTTTAGATTCATAGCAAAATTAAGGAGAAGGTACATAGATAGCCTATACATTCCCTGCCCCTACATGCATAGCCTGGTCCTTATCAACATCCCTCCCTCCCAGAATGGTACATTTGTTGCAATTGGTAGACCTATACTAACATATGATAATCACCCAAAACCCACAGTTTACATTAGAGTTTACTCTTGATTTACTTTCATGGGTTTGAACTGCCCTAAAATCCTTGGTACTCCTCCTGTTCATCCCTCCCTTCCTCTAAGTCCTGCCAACCACTGATCTTTTAACTGCCTTCATGGTTTTGCTCTTTCCAGAGTGTTTTGTAGTTGGGATCACATAGTGTGTAATCCTTTCAGATTAGCTCCTTTCCTTGGGGTAATAGGCATTTTATGTTTCTTCTTTGTCTTTTCATAGCTTGATAGTTCATTTGTTTTTTTGTTTGTTTGTTTGTTTTGAGTTGGAGTCTCACTCTGTCGCCCAGACTAGAGTGCAGTGGCCACTGTCAGCCACTGCAGCCTGGACCTGCTGGGCTCCGGCGATCCTTCCGCCTCAGCCTTCCCCGGAATTACAGGTGCACACTACCACGCCTGGCTAATTTTTTGATTTTATTGTAGAGATGAGGTCTTGCCGCCCAGGCAGGTCTCGAACCCGCGGACTCAGGCAATCCACTCACCTCAGCCTCCCAAAGGTGCGGGATTACAGGCTGAGCCATCGAGCCCGGCAGTTCATTTGTTTTTAGCGCTGAATAATATTTCGTTGTCTGAATGTACTACAGTTTCTTTATCCTTCCCCTACTGTGAGGTTTTTTGAGTAAACATAAGCTTTCAACTCTTTTGGTAACTACTAAGCACTGTGATTGCTGGATCGTATGTTAAGCTTATGTTTAGTTTTTAAAGAAACCATCAAACAGTTTTCTGAAGTGGTTGTGCCATTTTGCATTTCCATCGGCAATGCATGAGAGTTTCTATTGCTCCACATCCTGACCAGCATTTGGTGGTGTCAGCATTACAGATTTTGGGCATTCTAATAGATGTATAGTTTTAATTAGCATTTCTCTGGTGACATGATGGGGAGCATCTTTTCATATACTTATTTGGCATTTGCACATCTTCTTTGATGAAGTGTCTATTAAGGTCTTTGGTCCATTTTTATATTAGGTTGTTGGTCTTCTCATTGAGTTTTAAGTGTTTTCTGTATGGCTTGTATAATAATCCTTTATTAAATATGTCTTTTGCAAGAGTTTTGATTCATTCTTTTGTTCTTCAGTTAAATATCCTTACATGATATGTGAACAATGGTCTTGGCCAGGCATGTTGGCTCATGCCTATAATCCTAACTTTAGGAGGCCAAGACAAGAGGATTGCCTCAGCCCAGGAGTTTGAGACTAGCCAGGGCAACATGGCAAGATCTTGTCTCTACAATAAATCAAAAAATTAGCCCGGTGTGGTGATGCACGTCTGCAGTTCCAGCTACTTAGAAGGCTGAGACGGAAGGATTGCCTGAGCCTAGCAGGTTGAGGCTACAGTAGCTGTGAGTCTGCCATTGCTCTCCAGCCTGGGCAACAGAGTAAGACTCCAACTCAAACATAACACAACAAAACAAAAAACACAATGTTATTAATGGGTATTCTCAACTTATAACTTTTAACATTTAACAATTTCTCTTGAAGAAGATATGGAATAATAGGAGGAGTACAAAGTGAAGGCAATATAAAAAGTTGTGATAGCTGCATCTTCTTATGCATTGCATTTTTCAGGGCAGAGTATTAATGGCCCAGTTCTTAAGTGTCAGTGTAAATTTGTAGTATACCCTTGTTTATTCTTCCAATCAAGAACTCATTCTAGCTGGGCATGGTGGCTCATGCCTGTAATCCTAGCACTTTGGGAGGCTGAGGCAGGAGGATTGCTTAAGTCCAGCAGTTCAGGACCAGGGCAAGATAGTAAGACCTCATCTCTACAAAAAATATCAGAAAATTAGCTGGGCATGGTGGTGTGCATCTGTGATCTCAGCTACTCAGGAGGCTGAGGTGGGAGGATTCCTAAGTCCAGGAAGCCGAGACTGCAGTGAACTATGATCATGCCACTGCACTCCATCCTGGGCAACAAAGAGAGACCTATACTCAAAAATAACAACAACACCAACGCCAACACAAAAACAAACAAAAAACTGCATTCTTACAACTGGCCTGTTAAGGTGGACTTGTCTATTTGCTGATCTTTATTTTCCTGGATCAATGAATAACAGAAACAATTCTCAAAATAATTAAATCAGCTAAGACAAACCCAGTTTCTGGGCAGGAAACTGGAGTATGGCATTTTGTTTTTGTTGGTTTTCCAAAACTATTAAAACCTCAATGCTAAACTTTCTAGAGATAATCACCTCTCAAGTCATTTTTCCAAACTCTTTTTTGAACCAGAACAGGCAGTAACAGAGATTGGCGGGGGTTGGACTAATGTCTACTCACGAGGGAAGAAGGACTCTGCTTCGAAAACACAGATGAGTCTTTGGATGTGGAAATTTACAAGGCTCAGAGAGCCCTGAAACCTCTTTAGAAGCAGAGCCCAGCGGAATAATGGGAGGCTGTGTGCTGGCTTGGCAATGGAGCCTGTCTGGCACAAACCACACTGTAAACAACTCTTCAAACATTTGCATCTGCATACATGACATTAGATTTTCAAAATGTCCAATTAAACACTTGTCAATGGAGGAAATGTTTGTTTCCTCAGCTGACCTGTTGTCAGCCTTGGCCTTCCTGATGGGGAAGCAGTTTCAGCTGATACTCTTGTATGCTCTTCCTTTCGGGGCTTGATCTTGTCCTTGTTCAGACAAAATTCCTCTTGAGAGCCATGGAGACTGTGCCAAGCTGTGGACCATGGGATTAGGTTAGGTAACTAAAGAAAATACCCTGGCTGTGAGTACTTTTCAAACCCAAGAAAATGTACTCAGTTTTTTCCTTTCTTTTGTATAATTCTAAAACTGCATGGGCTTGAAAAGTTATAAAAATGATTGCAGCTAAGTAAAAGAGAAAAGGGCAGTACTGATATGTTTTTTCATATACTGCCCCTAAGCAAAACAAACACATTCTGAAAAAGTAGTTAATAGTATTGTTTTGTATGTATGTGTGTGTGATGTATGTTAATCACCATTTATGTGGACAGTAGTGCTTGATTATAAGTCTCTGTGATTGGAGCAGCAATGAAGGACTTGGACACATGCTATAGAAACACAGAGGAAGAAAGAAACGAAATAATGAAGAGAGGAAGAAAGAATCAAAGAAGTTTAGGTACTTTGGAAAAAAGAAGTTTAGATTCTTTGGCATTTATAGGGAAGGAGAAAACTCTGTGACCTTGAGCAAATTTTCAATTTTACTAGTCTCCATTTCCTGGTCTGTAAAATAGGGAATATAATATCAAGAACACAAAAGGTTATTGTCAGGATTAACTGAAGTGCTACAACAGCCCTTGCCACATTGTAAATGCTTAGCATATGTTGGCTGATAATGTAATATGAAATAATATCTCTTTGGTCTAAAGAGTTTTAAGCATTCCTATATGGTGAAAAGAAGGAGCAAAGGAGAGAGAGAAACATTGGATAACTGGTACAGTATAGATATAGGATTTGGCTTTGGAAAGGAGGGTGGGCAGTTATTCCACTTGGTAAGGAGCTGAGCACGACTGTAAAGGCAAAGAGATAGAAGAGCTTTGAGGTGAGGATGAAGGAAGACAAAGCATCTCATGATCACACTGTTGTTTCTCCAGTTATGTAGAAGAGAGAAGCTTTTGCTGAGCATGAGGGGGCCTAGAGGTGGAATTTGGGGCTTAAGGAGAGTGGAAAAATTTTATAGCAGCTGCTGTGGAGAATTTGATAGGCATCAACTGAAGATAAATATAAGGGTTGCCCAGCAATGCAGAGGATACAGCTGAGGTCCGACAGTCTTAGTTTATAGTGGAGGTATTTGTCATGATTTTGTGAATGTTGATAGTGGTATTTTGCACCCTGGAGTGAGCACAGAGAAAATTCAAAATTAGCTTTGAGGAACAGGAAAGGAGGTGAGGCGCGGGGGGCCAGCCCCTGCAAGTTTTGGGAAGTCCCTTGGAAGATGTGGTGGCGTCGGTGAATCTGTAGGGATAGATATTAAAAGAAAGA